>NC_053023.1:386115761-386407252 GCF_003073215.2 Triticum urartu | reverse complement strand
ATACCGAGTCACGAAGGCGGTTTTTGGGATGTCCTCTTCACGAACACGGATCTGGTGGTAACCCAACCTCAAGTCGAGTTTGGAGAACACTGATGAGCCAGCCAGTTGACCATAAAGATCATTGATTCGAGGAAGAGGATATTTATTCTGAATGGTAGCTTGGTTTATAGGACGGTAGTCTTGGACTAATCGGTTTGTCCCATCCTTCTTCTTAACAAAGAGAGAAGGTGCTCCCCAAGGAGAGCAACTTGGGCGAATGAAACCTTTGACAAGAGATTTGTCGATTTCCTCCTTAAGCTCAATGAGTTCATGCGGCGACATCTTGTAGGGTCGTTTAGCTATAGGGGTAGTGCCGGGTTTCAAGTCGATGATGAATTCGACAGCTCTAGCAGGAGGAATCCCTGGAAGTTCTTCTGGGAAGACGTCTTGGAATTCCCGAACGATAGGAATGTTTTCAATGCCCTCGAGTGGTGCAGCGTTCAACGTGTTCAAGGCATAAAGTCGTGCCTCGGCGTTCTGAACTAGATGAGCTTGGTAAGCTATTATTTCGTCAGAAGGGTGTAGCAGATGGACGACCTTAGTGGCGCAAACTATAGAAGCAGTATGCGCTTTCAACCAATCCATTCCCAGAATGAGGTCGATGCTACAAGACTTTAGTACGATGGGGGAGGCAAGGAATTCCAGTCCTTCAATTTCAACGGGAACGTTGTGACTAACCATAGAGGTTTGACACTGGCCCGCAGGGGTGTGTACCACAATCGCAGTGTTCATCTCTTCGTATTTGATGCCATGCATGAATGCAAATTCAGCTGATATGAAAGAATGTGATGCTCCTGTATCAAATAAAACAGATGCTGGTACTGAATTTACGAGGAGTGTACCCATCACGGTAGCAGGCTGGTCTAGAACTTCATTGAGATCAACATGGTTGGCATGAACACGACCATAAGACTTGGCACTGTTGTTGCGAGGCTGGTTGCTTCCACGGCCAGTTGCTGGAAGGGCCAGTTGATTCTGTTTCTGGTTGCATTCCCTAGCACGGTGCCCTGGTTGTCCACACCTGAAGCACAAACCATTCTCGGGAGTAGGAACAGGAGCTTGGGGTGGTGGAGCTGGAAGCCTTGGCTGCCTAGTTGGAGCCGTAGGCAGACGAGGTGCAGCATAGGACTGCCTTGGGGCAGGTGCACTTGGCTGGTACATGCTGTTGGGAATCCATATCTTGCGCTTCTGCGAGGACGGGCCCGAAGATGAGCCCGTGTCACGGCTGCGCTTGTGAGAGCTCTGGTATTCCTGCAGACCAGTTTCGACATGGATGGCTTTGTTCACCAGAGTGGCGAAATCAGCAAAGTCATGCACTAGAAGTGCGAGTTTGATGTCAGCTTGAAGGCCATCCCGGAACTTCTCCTGTCTGCGTGCATCAGTTGCAATGTCCTCTTCAGCATAGCGGGACAAGTCCAGAAACTCCCGCTGATAAGCTTCCACAGTTTTGTTGCCTTGGGTGAGGTTGCGGAACTCACGCTTCTTCCGGTCCATAACTCCCTGAGGGATGAAGCGAGCACGGAAGGCAACTTGGAAGTCTGGCCAGGTGATGATCCCACCATTGAGCTGCGGGTCCCTTCAGGAAGAAGGAAGCAAAGGTGACATAGCTGGCAGGGGCTACATCAACAGACTCCATCTCATAGGTGATGTCACGGCGCCAGTCATCAGCATCCAGAGGCTGAGTTGAGCTGCGGTACACAGTTGGGTTCAGGCGCATGAAATCCTGCAGAGTTACTGGGGTTGGCTGCTGGTTCATATTGGGGCGAGGAAACTGAGCCATAATATTCTCCATGAACTGACGATTCAGCTCAAACTGTTGCATCATCCCAGCCATGTACTCAGGTGGTGGTGGGGCGTTGCCACCACGACCACGACCACCTGGTCTAACCATCCTGCTAATATTTAACAGGGGTAGTTCAGCATTGAGGAATTGTAAAAACAAGAATCATTCATGATGAAACATGCACAACGAACGTAGCATGATAGATACTACATAGTAGTCGGCATATCTTACAAAAGAGATCAGCATAGAGTTCGTTACACGGAGTTCGGTACATAGGCTAAGACATCATAGGCGGCACACAGGCTCGCGGCGAATGCAACTAACACTAATAAGCAAGTCTACGTCAGTCCCATGCGATACTGCGGAGGTAGGTGTAGCCCGACAGCTGGTAGTGACGCGAAGGGAAGACCTCCACGCGAGTAGCCTGGGGCCCACGGATACTCTGGTGCGGAACCCGATGCGCAGGTGGCAGGAGAGGACCCAATGCAGGAGAGTAGCCTCCCACATCTGGCCAGCCGACGCCCTGGGGCATCACGGTCCGGGCAGGGTAGATCGCAGAACGCGACAGATCACCAGAGTGGACAGAGGGGTGTAACAGCGTCAGAGCACGATACAGGTGCTGACGGGTGGTGTACAACTCGTGGCGAAGAGCTCGGTTAGCTCTATCCAGCCCATCAGCATGCAGAACCAGGTTCTGATGGTAGAAGGGCTCTCGGGTGACAGTGGAGTAGGCAGCAGTGTAGTATACCTCCGCGCCAACATCGGACGCGATAGCAATGTGCCTGAAGGGGGAGGTGTCCAACTCCTGATACTCTCCTCGAAGACGTGTCAGAGCAGCATAAGCAGCATCGTGGACCGCCATGTCGATGGTCACTCCAACACCATGAGCAGTGTGCAGCACGGTAGTGGAGTCATACTCCCGAGAGTAGAGGTGGACGATGGCAGGGTACTGCTCCTGGTTGAAGTCCTGATACTCCTCATAGACGGTGTACTCAGGGTGCCAGCGATAACCCAGATAGGTCATCATCTCAACCAACACAGCCGGTGATCCTGAGGCACCACTGGCCGTCGTGTGGCGCACGACCTGCCTCGTGGGTTCCATCTGAAAACACAGATGTTTTCACAGGAGTCAAATGACAATGTGGATAATGGTCAAATACAATTCTAAAGAATAACTAGGGATTATCCAACTTTGGGGTGAATGTCGTAACGGGATCCTAGTGTCAGAGTTAGTAAATTCGTTTAACCCGAGTAGAAGAGAGTTCAGAGTCCCAGAGTAAAGGTCGAGGAGTAAAAGATCCTAGTACCACCCGATGGCGACGTGGGCCCGTAAGGCACACAGCCAAGTTAGTAAAAGTTTTTGCAATGTCTAGACTCGACTTCGGCCAAGGAGTGTGGAAGGGGGGTTCCTACAGGCAGTCGGCTCTGATACCAACTTGTGACGCCCCCGATTTAACCGTACACTAATCATACACGCAAACGTGTACGATCAAGATCAGGGACTCACGGGAAGATATCACAACACAAGTCTACAAATAAAATAAGTCATACAAGCATCATATTACAAGCCAGGGGCCTCGAGGGCTCGAATACAAGAGCTCGATCATAGACGAGTCAGCGGAAGCAACAATATCTGAGTACAGACATAAGTTAAACAAGTTTGCCTTAAGAAGGCTAGCACAAACTGGGATACAGATCGAAAGAGGTGAAGGCCTCCTACCTGGGATCCTCCTAACTACTCCTGGTCGTCGTCAGCAGGCATCACGTAGTAGTAGGCACCTCCGGTGTAGTAGGAGTCGTCGTCGACGGTGGCGTCTGGATCCTGGGCTCCAACATCTGGTTGCGACAACCAGGAAGAAGGAAAGGGGGAAAGGAGGGAGAAAGCAACCGTGAGTACTCATCCAAAGTACTCGCAAGCAAGGAGCTACACTACATATGCATGGGTATCAAATGGAGTAAGGGTATCATATGTGGACTGAACTGCAGAATGCCAGAATAAGAGGGGGATAACTAATCCTTTCGAAGACTACGCTTCTGGCAGCCTCCGTCTTGCAACATGTAGAAGAGAGTAGACTGAAGTCCTCCAAGTAGCATCGCATAGCATAATCCTAACCGATGATCCTCCCCTCGTCGCCCTGTGAGAGAGCGACCACCGGTTGTATCTGGCACTTGGAAGGGTGTGTTTTATTAAGTATCCGGTTCTAGTTGTCATAAGGTCAAGGTACAACTCCAAGTCGTCCTGTTACCGAAGATCACGGCTATTCGAATAGATTAACTTCCCTGCAGGGGTGCACCACATACCCCAACACGCTCGATCCCATTTGGCCGGACACACTTTCCTGGGTCATGCCCGGCCTCGGAAGATCAACACGTCGCAGCCCCACCTAGACCAACAGAGAGGTCAGCACGCCGGTCTAAACCTAAGCGCCCAGGGGTCTGGGCCCATCGCCCTTAGCACACCTGCACGTTGCGAACGCGGCCGAAAGCAGACCTAGCCTAGTGGCCTTCCAGTCCAATCCGGCGCGCGCCACTCAGTCGCTGACGTCATGAAGGCTTCGGCTGATACCACGACGCCGGGATACCCATAACTACTCCCGCGTGGTTAGTGCGTATAGACCAAATGGCCAGACTCAGATCAAATACCCAGATCTCGTTAAGCGTGTTAAGTATCCGCGAACGCCGACCAGGGCCAGGCCCACCTCTCTCCTAGGTGGTCGGAACCTGCCCTGCCGCTCCGCCTCAAAACTCCACTCGCGGGTGCTCCTCAAGCCGACCCGTCTTTAGTCACCACATGTATCATGTATAAAGTATATAGTATATACCCGTGATCAACTCCCGAGTGATCACGGCCCGATAGTATAGCATGGCAGACGGACAAGGATGTAGGGCCACTGATGATAAACTAGCATCCTATACTAAGCATTAGGATTGCAGGTAAAGGTAACAACAGTAGTAGCAAGGACAGGCTATGCACCAGTATAGGATTAATGGGAAGCAGTAACATGCTACACTACTCTAATGCAAGCAGTATAGAGAAGAGTAGGCGATATCTGGTGATCAAAGGGGGGCTTGCCTGGTTGCTCTGGCAAGAGAGAGGGGTCGTCAACTCCGTAGTCGTACTGGGTAGCAGCGGCGTCGGTCTCGGTGTCTAGCGAGAGAAGAGGGGGGAGAAACAATAAATATTTAATCAAACAGATGCATAGCGATGCATGACAAGACAAGTAGCGGTGCTAGGGGTGCCCTATCGCGGTATGAGGAGATACCGGTGAAGGGGGGAAACATCCGGGAAAGTATTCCCGGTGTTTCGCGTTTTCGGACAGATGAACCGGAGGGGGGAAGTTGCGTGTTTGCTATGCTAGGGATGCGTGGCGGACGAACGGGCTGCGTATCCGAATTCGTCTCGTCGTTCTGAGCAACTTTCATGTACAAAGTTTTTCCATCCGAGCTACGGTTTATTTTATATTAATTTTAAAAGATTTAAATCATTTTTAGGATTTATTTATTTAATTTAATCAACATTATCCAGAATAGTGTCTGCTGACGTCAGCATGACGTCAGTAGTTGACTTGGTCAACCTGACAGGTGGGTCCCGTTCGTCATACTCTGTTTTAATTAACTAACAGTTAATTAGGTTAATTAGTGATTAGGTTAATCTAATTATAATTATTAAGTTAATTAACTCTTTGATTAATTAAATAATTAATATTTTAATTATTTTTAATTATTTATTTATCTATTATTTTTTATTAAAAAAATCTTCTTCTTTTTGTTAAAAACGTTCTGGTCGTGGGGCCCCCCTGTCATAGGCACAGGGGGCCTTAACGGGTTTTGGGCGCTGGGGCGACGGCTGTCGCCCGAACGGGCGCTGGGCGTGCTGGCGCCCGACTCGGAGGGGGGGCGAGCAGGCGCAGCTGCGGCGCGGGAGCCGGCAGCAAGCAAGGGGCGGCGCCGGCGCGGCCTGGCACGGCGGAGCCGAGGCGGGAGGCGAGGTGACAGGAGGGGCGCGGCGTGACGGGGCAGAGGCGGCGCGGTTCAGGCGACGGCGCGGGGCAGGCAGCAGGGGAGGAGGCGCGCGCCGGGGCGAAGCCGTGGTGGGCAGCGGCAACAACGCCGCGGTGCGGCGTGTGCGCGATGCGGCGAGGAGCGGCGGGGCTGCTGCTGTGGCCGCGCGGGCGCGCGCGGGCGCCGGCGAGGCGCGGGCGCCGGCGAGGCGCGGGCGTGCCGGAGCGCAGACGGCGCGGGCGCGGCGCGATGAGCGAGCGAGGGGGGAGAGGAGGTGCGCGGAGGCCGTGGCCTCACCGGAGACGTAGGGTCTAGGGCAGTGGGTGTCGGGGTGGTCGACGGGGACGGCGGCGAAGATGATGCTGGCCGGTGGGGAAGGGTGCCGGTGAGGTCCAGGCGGGGGAGGGGGGCGACGGCGTTCGGCGGCGATGAGGGCGAGGCGGCGGCATCGAGCCCGATCCGATCTGGATCGGGGGAGAATGGGGCGCGTCCTGGGGGGGGAAGGGGATCGTGGGGAGAGTGGGGGGATGGGGTTAGGGTTTCTGGTAGTGGGGGGGGTTATAGCCCGGGGTGGGCCGGCTGGGCTAGGTGGGTTGGCCCAGTTGGGCCACGGCCCAGGGAGGGGGGGGGCTTTCTCTTTTTTTTTGTTATTGTTTTGTCCTTTTTCGTATTTTCTTTCTTTTATTTATTTTCTCTTGTGTTTCAATTCAGTTCAAAATATTTATGCATTTTATAAAACTGGGTCTCCTACACCACAATTATCTATGTAATATTTAGTACAAACCGAACATTTTTATTTCAATGTTTGAAAACTTTTATTATTTACCAAAGTTTGAATTTGAATTTTGGTCCGGTTTTGATCTAACGATCGATTAGCAACAGTAACGTAGGTAACGTGGCTCCATTAGCGTGGGATTACTGTAGCTTAATTACCCGGGCGTTACAGTGGTACCCCAAACAAAAGGTACATCCTTCTTTGTAAGCTCATTGAGAGGTACCACAATGGTGCTGAAATCTCTCATAAAACGCCTATAGAATACAGCAAGGCCAAGAAAACTCCTCACTTGTGTGACCATTTTGGGCTGCGGCCAACTCTCAATAGCTTCAATCTTGGCTTTATCAACTTCAATTCCCTATGGAGTAACAACATAGCCAAGAAAAGATACTCGGTCGATGCAGAAGGTGCACTTCCCAAGGTTACCAAACAAACGTGCATCACGTAGAGCAATAAAAAACAGCACATAAATGTTCCAAATGTTCCTCCAAAGATCTGCTATAAATCATTATATCATCAAAATAGACTACCACAAATCGTCCAATGAACGCACGTAAAACTTCGTTCATTAATCTCATGAAAGTACTAGGTGCATTAATTAACCCAAAAGGCATGACTAACCACTCATATAATCCAAACTTAGTTTTAAATATTGTTTTCCATTCATCTCCCAATTTCATACGAATTTGATGGTATCCACTACGAAATCAACTTTGGAGAATATTGCAGAGACACTCAATTCATCAAGCATATCATCTAACCTAGGAATAGGATGACGATAATGAATAGATCAATAGAAATATTATTAATACCTCTACAATCAACACACATACGCGACGTACCATCCTTTTTTGGCACTAGTATAATAGGAACAACACAAGGACTAAGAGATTCGCGTATATAACCTTTGTCGAGCAGCTCCTGTACTTGACGCATAATCTCCTTCATCTCCTCTGGATTGGTACAGAATGGCGCACGGTTAGGCAGCGAAGCACCGGGAATTAAGTCAATCTGATGTTCAGTCCCATGATTAGGTGGTAATCCCGGTGGCACGTCTTGTGTAAAGACGTCAGCGAACTCCTGCATAATCATCCTCCTCCGCATCAGCAGCAGGATCCACAGAAGTATCAACAGCAGCACCAACAGTTTGGCCAGGCTCAAGAGGGACACGGCTCGCTGGGCAGAGGGCTGTTTCGCGACGTGGAGGTACGCGCAAGCAGTTCATTAAATTTGTTATCGAGCTTTGTTTTGAACGTCTTCTCAAAGCGAGTTATCTTATCCATGGCCTCTTCAAAATTGTTCAGCACATCTTGCACCTGTTCAGTCATCATTTGCTGAAATTTATCATGCAACTCCTTATTCACCATGTTCTCCCAGTCAGTCTCATCGACTTGTGATCCTGCCATGGTTAGCAGCAATAGAAACACACAAGAATATGATCCTACAGACTACTAGAGAATGGTGGTGGTGGGTGTCACAAATCCATCAAGCAAATCTCAAATTCTTACCAGTTCTTACCCAACAGCAGGTGGTGATCGGCAACTGATGTAGTCAGAACTCTCAAAGCTTGGATAGAGCGATTACCAGGGAGAGTCAAACGCACGACGTAGATTTATGTGGAGCTAGGAAGGATTATAATATGGTAGAAAAAAGATGAGCAGTAATCAATTCAAAGATGCAAAGCTGAATAAACGCTCAACGACGTTACTGTGCTGGTCCTAGGCTAGATCGTGCTAGAGACGCGAGCCTAGAACACTAACAAAATCACGGCGCTGCACGTGAACAAGGGAAAAGCACACTCTGGAATATATTTTTTCGCTCTCTTTTTTTGCGCTCCTCTTTTTTTTGCGAAAAATCACTATAATGGCGAGTGTCTCAAAACTCTTCCCAGGTCAAAATGACAGGATGGACACGATTTTTTTGACAATTTCTTTTCGGAAATCAGGGCAACGACGACTAAAAAGTGCGATAAAAAATCACTCTGATGACGAGTGTCTCAAAAGACTCAGAAAAGCCTAAAAATAGGATAGGGAAAAAAATATTTTCGGTCGCCGAAATGTTGGCCTAAAAACGGTCGCTTTTTTCCGAAACCTACTCAGGTAAGGAAACACGAATCGAAAATTAGATGGATCTGAAAAACAAACCTAATATGAAAAGAACTCGGATTCGTGGTGGATATATGATGGTAAGATATGACAGCGGTGGTGGTATATGGATACGGATTGGTGATGGTATATGGAGACGGATCGGTGGCGGATAAGCGGTGGTGGTAAATGGCAGGGGCGATGATGATGGTGCGGCGGCGGCGTGACAACTTATGACTAGAACTCGAAACTCTAAAAGACTAGACTCTAAGACCAGCAACTAGACACGACGATGCAACCACAAATTCAACAAAGCAAAATACTGAAAAGACTATGCAAAGGCTCAGACTGGTTCAGATATGATGAACTAACCCTAATTTTTTTTGGCTTTTTCGTGGACTGTAGGTATGAAGAACAAACTCAATCTAAACTACGAAAGATTGTAAAATCTCACCGAGCAACCTGGAAATCTGATACCACTTGATAGAGGCGAAGGTGTCCCGATGTTTCGATGAGATGGTGGCTATCATTTTCTATGGGAGTCGACCTTGACGATCCGACTATGAACGTGCGAGACGTCATGCCTTAGCAATCGCTAAACCAACTTCCGAGGGGTTATTGACCACACCGGAGCATGATCAACCTGACCACGAGGGTCTGTTTCCTGCAAGCAAACGAAGAACAAGTAAGAAACGAAGATTGCAATCTAGATATTGCGAATATAAGAGGAAAACTTTATTAATGAAGGCGGGGTTCTATGACACCTTTGTCTGGTCGTTGAACACAAATGAAGTACGCGAAGTTGCAGCTTGATAACCCACAAGTATAGGGGATCACAACAGTTTTCGAGGGTAGAGTATTCAACCCAAATTTATTGATTTGACACAAGGGGAGCCAAAGAATATTCTCAAGTATTAACAATTGAGTTGTCAATTCAACCACACCTTAAAGACTTAATATCTGTAGCAAGGTATTTAGTAGCAAAGTAATATGGAAGTAACGGTAACGGTGGCGAAAGTAACAGCAGCAGTTTTGTAGTGATTGTAACAGTGGCAACGGAAAAGTAACTAAGCAAAGATCAATATGTGAAAAGCTCATAGGCAATGGATCAGTGATGGATAATTATGTCCGATGCGATTCCTCATGCAACAGTTATAACATAGGGTGACACAGAACTAGCTCCAATTCATCAATGTAATGTAGGCATGTATTCCGAATATAGTCATACATGCTTATGGAAAAAGAACTTGCATGACATCTTTTGTCCTACCCTCCCGTGGCAGCGGGGTCCTATTGGAAACTAAGGGATATTAAGGCATCCTTTTAATAGCGTACCGGACCAAAGCATTAACACTTAGTGAATACATGAACTCCTCAAACTACGATCATCACCGGTAAGTATCCCGATTATTGTCACTTCGGGGTTAACGGATCATAACACATAATAGGTGACTATTGACTTGCAAGATGGGATCAAGAACTCACATATATTCATGGAAACATAATAGGTTTAGATCTGAAATCATGGCACTCGGGCCCTAGTGACAAGCATTAAGCATAGCAAAGTCATAGCAACATCAATCTCAGAACATAACGGATACTAGGGATCAAACCCTAACAAAACTAACTCGATTACATGATAAATCTCATCCAACCCATCACCGTCTAGCAAGCCTATGATGGAATTACTCACGCACGGCGGCGAGCATCATGAAATTGGTAATGGAGGAAGGTTGATGATGATGACGATGACGGATTCCCCTCTCCGGAGCCCCGAACGGACTCCAGATCAGCCCTCCTGAGAGAGATTAGGGCTTGGCGGTGGCTCCGTATCGTAAAACATGATGAATCCTTCTCTCTGATTTTTTTTCTCCCCGAACGTGAATATATAGAGTTGGAGTTGAGGTTGGTGGAGCTCCAGGGAGGCCACGAGGCAGGGGGCGCGCCCCCACCCTCGTGGACAGGGTGTGTGCCCCCTGGCCTTGATTCTTTCGCCAGTATTTTTTATATATTCCAAAAATATTCTCCGTGAAGTTTCAGGTCATTCCGAGAACTTTTATTTCTGCACAAAAATAACACCATGGCAATTCTGCTGAAAACAGTGTCAGTCCGGGTTAGTTCTATTCAAATCATGCAAGTTAGAGTCCAAAACAAGGGCAAAAGTGTTTGGAAAAGTAGAGACGATGGAGATCCACTCAACATTTTCATCATGGTCTTCTCCTCTCGACCCCCAAAGAAAAGAAAGGAAATAAAACTATTTACACGGGAAAGCTCCCAACAAGCAAAAGAAGAACGATAAATCCTTTTGGGTTTTCTTTTAATTATTACTACTACATGCATGGAAAGTAAAAACTAGCTAAAAGCTACAACTATTTTTTTTGGTTTTTCTTAAGGTTTTTCAAACACACAAGAAGAATGCTAGAAAGAAAAATAAACTAGCATGGATATTACAATGAAAAAGTATGAGCACCGACAACTGGCATGAGTGTGTGAACATGAATGTAATGTCGGTGAGGAATACGTACTCCCCCAAGCTTAGGCTTTTGGCCTAAGTTGGCCTATGCCCATGGATCAAAGTGACCCTCTCCGGTGTGCGGAGGAGTGTCGTCTGGGTGCAACTGGTTGGCGATCTCCTCCGGATTCCACTGATAAACAGACTGCCGATAAGGGTCAAGTGGTGGTTCCGGCTCAGGCTCTGGAGCTGGTGTCAGGCTCCAGTATGCATAAACGGCCTCCGACAAGATGAGGTACATGCCTGAAAATATGTTAAACAAAGAGGGCGCATGCAAGGTAATAATCTCACATTAATTTTTATCAAATATCAATCTATATTTAAGCATCTTCTTATCTTTAAAAATAAAATTATGTGATACCATACTCTTATAATCTAGAAATATAGGAGGCAGCAACTTTTCTTCTTTGTCATAATGCCTAATAGGTATGTTAAAGTGTGCAGCAAGGCGCGAAGCAAAGATGCCTCCAAAGATGGGACCCTTCGTATGGTTCAGATTTAACCTTTTAGCAACAATAACGCCTAAACTGAAAGTAGCATCACGAAACAAGGCATGGCGCAAAATAACAATATCAGGGGCACTAAGGTTTTCACTGTTCCCACGACCAATCAAGCATCTACTAGCAAATATTGCAAACTAACATAGAACAGAAAATGTATGCTAGTAATTCTTGCATCGGAAACTTTCCTCGTTTCCCCTACAGCAATCATATCAATAAATCCTTCCACATCATTATGATGTGGTTCCTCTATGATGCCCGCAAAGGGTAACTTGCAAACCGCACAAAAATCATAAAGTGACATCTCCTTAAACTCATCATATAAATAAAAATCCATCGAAGGTGGCGATCTCCTAGCATGGAAATGAAAATTTTGCACAAAAATATTAGTGAGTAGGAGATACTGTTCGCACTGGTCGCGGAGGAAGTCGATGAGGCCCATATTCTCATCCAAATAATAAAAGTCATCATGAATCCCGGCTGCTCTCAAGAATTCATCACAAGGCCATTCACACGGCCAAACCTCCGCAGTGCGAGGGAGATTATATTTGGGCTTCTTATTCTCTTCACTTTGCTTATCCTTCGAGATCCGGCTCAAAGAGCCCGTCAACAATCTCTTCATCATTTCCTCTGATTTTTTTTTTGAAATTTTTAGCGACTCAAAATAAAAGTGAACCAAACTCAACACGATTGATAGCAACTACTCCCACAAGTGCCTACAGGCCATATCATGCATTAAAACTACTTTTGACCACATAAATTTGACATGCAAGCTCAAGAACAGGGTCACCTAAGCAGCAAAAATTTGCAATAAATAAAGCACTAGAACAAAAACTAATTGGACCATTGGAGGAGTCACATACTGAAGAACAATCCCCCAAATCAGTTTTATGAATGAAACTTTGAGCTGGGAGATCGAAAATGGCAGCAAGATGAGCTAGAACTCGGGTTTGAGCTGGTGGATGATTTTTTCTGAAGGAAGACGAAGTGTGTGGGTGCAAGAATAAGTGGAGGGGGCCCACGTGGGGTCCACGAGGCAGGGGGCGCACCCCAGGGGTGGGCGCACCCTGGACCCTTGTGGCCAGGTGGTGAGGCCCCCAGGTGTGTTCTCAGTGCCAATAATTCTTAAATATTCTAGAAAAAATCATATTAAATTTTCAGGACATTTGGAGAACTTTTATTTTCGGGGTTTCTTTTGCAAGGATAATTCAGAAAATAGAAAGAAAATACTATTTTTTCTTTATTTAATCTAAATAATAGAAAGTAAAAAGAGGGTACAGAGAGTTGTGCTTTCTAACTTCATCCATCTCATGCTCATCAAAAGGAATCCACTAACAAGGTTGATCAAGTCTTGTTAACAAACTCTTTCCGAATAACATGAAACCGGAGAATTTTCGAATAACACTAGGTTACCTCAACGGGAATATGCACATCCCCAACAATAAGAATATCATATTTCTTCTTGACAGTACGAAGAGGAAATTCAAAATCTCCAATAGTAATTGTTGAAGTTTTTCCAATAGAATTGATATTGTGGACTTGAGGTTGTTTCCTCGGAAAGTGTACCGTATGCTCATTACCATTAACATGAAAAGTGATATTGCCTTTGTTGCAATCAATCACAGCCCCTACAGTATTCAAAAAGGGTCTTCCAAGAATAATGGACATACTATCGTCCTCGGGAATATCAAGAATAACAAAGTCCGTTAAAATAGTAACGTGCAACCACAACAGGCACATCCTCACAAATACCGACATGTATAGCAGTTGATTTATCAGCCATTTGCAAAGATATTTCAGTAGGTGTCAACTTATTCAAATCAAGTCTACGATATAAAGAGAGAGGCGTAACACTAACACCGGCTCCAAGATCACATAAAGCAGTTTTAACATAGTTTCTTTTAATGGAGCATGGTATAGTTGGTACTCCGGGATCTCCTAGTTTCTTTGGTATTCGACCTTTAAAAGTATAATTAGCAAGCATGGTGGAAATTTCAGCTTCCGGTATCTTTTTTTATTTGTAACAATATCTTTCATGTACTTAGCATAAGGATTCATTTTAAGCATATCAGTCAAACGCATACGCAAAAAGATAGGTCTAATCATTTCAGCAAAGCACTCAAAATCCTCATCATCCTTTTTCTTGGATGGTTTAGGAGGAAAAGGCATGGGTTTCTGAACCCATGGTTCTCTTTCTTTACCGTGCTTCCTAGCAACAAAGTCTCTCTTATCATAACGTTGATTCTTTGATTGTGGGTTATCAAGATCAACAGTAGGTTCCATCTCTACATCATTGTTATTACTAGGTTGAGCATCAACATGATCATCATCATTAATATAGGTTCATGTTCATTACCAGATTGTGTTTCAGCATCAGAAATAGAAATATCATTGGGATTTTCAGGTGTGTCAACAACAGGTTCACTAGAAGCATGCAAATTCCTATCATTTTTCTTTTTCTTCTTCTTAGAAGAACTAGGTGCATCAACATTAGTTCTCTGAGAATCTTGCTCAATTCTCTTAGGGTGGCCCTCAGGATACAAAGGTTCCTAAGTCATTTTACCCCCTCTAGTCATAACTCTAACAACATTATCATTTTTCTTATTATTTAATTCACTGAGCAAATCATTCTGAGCCTTAAGCACTTGTTCTACTTGAGTGGTAACCATAGAAGCATGTTTACAAATAAGTTTAAGTTCACCTTTAACTCTAGACATATAATCACTCAAGTGTTCAATCATGTAAGCATTGTGTTTCAATTGTCTACCAACATAAGCATTTTCTTGCTTAACAATAAAATTATCGAACTCATCTATGCATTGGCTAGTAGACTTATTACGAGGAATATCACCTTCATCAAATCTATAGAGAGAATTTACCTTTACTACCTGTGTCGGGTTATTAAGACCATGTATTTCTTCAATAGGTGGCAAATTCTTAACATCTTCAGCTTTAATACCTTTTTCTTTCATAGATTTCTTTGCCTCTTGCATATCTTCAGGACTGAGAAATAGAATACCCCTTTTCTTCGGAGTTGGCTTAGGAGTTGGTTCAGGAAGTGTCCAATCATTTTCATTACTCAACATATTATTCAATAGCAATTCAGCTTGATCAATAGTTCTTTCCCTAAAACACAACCAACACAACTATCTAGGTGGTCTCTGAAAGCATCAGTTGGTCCATTATAAAAGATATCAAGTGTTTCATTTTTCTTGAGAGGATGATCAGGCAAAGCATTAAGTAATCGGAGAAGCCTCCCCCAAGCTTGTGGGAGACTCTCTTCTTCAATTTGCACAAAGTTATATATTTCCCTTAAGGCAGCTTGTTTCTTATGAGCGGGGAAATATTTAGCAGAGAAGTAATAAATCATATCCTGGGGACTACGCACACAACCAGGATCAAGAGAATTAAACCATGTTTGGCATCACCCTTTAATGAGAAAGGAAATAACTTAAGGATATAATAGTAGCGAGTTTTCTCATCATTAGTGAATAGGGTGGCTATATCATTTAATTTAGTAAGATGTGCCACAATAGTTTCAGATTCATAGCCACAGAAAGGATCATATTCAACCAAAGTAATTATCTCAGGATCTACAGAGAAATCATAATCCTTATCGGAAATACAGATAGGTGAAGTAGCAAAAGCAGGGTCATATTTCATTCTAGCATTCAAAGATTTTTCTTTGAGCTTAGCTAATAATTTCTTAAGATCATATCTATCATTGCAAGCTAAAAAGTCTCTAGCAGTTTCTTCATCCATAACATAACCCTCAGGCACAACAGGAAATTCATATCTAGGGGGAGAATCTTCATCATCACTTTCATCAGTATTATCAATTTCAACAATTTCATTCTCTCTAACCCTAGCAAGTTGTTCATCAAGAAATTCACCTAGTGGCACAATATTATCAAGTATAGAAGTAGTTTCATCATAAGTATCATGCAAAGCAGAAGTGACATCATTAATAACATGCGACATATCAGAATGAATAGCAGGTGTAGGTGTCGCAAGTTTACTCAAAACAGAAGGTGAATCAAGTGCAGAGCTAGATGACAGTTCCTTACCTCCCCTCATAGTTGAGGGAAAAATCTTGGTTCTTTCATCTTTCAAGTTCTTCATAGTGATCAAAAGATATAAATCCCAAGTGACTCAAACAATAGAGCTATGCTCCCCGGTAACGGCGCCAGAAAATAGTCTTGATAACCCACAAGTATAGGGGATCGCAACAGTTTTCAAGGGTAGAGTATTCAACACAAATCTATTGATTCGACATAAGGGGAGCGAAAGAATATTCTCAAGTATTAACAGTTGAGTTGTCAATTCAACCACACCTGAAAGACTTAATATCTGCAGCAAGGTATTTAGTAGCAAAGTAATATGGAAGTAACAGTAACAGTGGCAAAAGTAACAGTAGCAGTTTTGTAGTGATTGTGACAGTGGCAACGGAAAAGTAACTAAGCAAAGATCAATATGTGAAAAGCTCGTAGGCAATGGATTAGTGATGGATAATTATGTCGGATGCGATTCCTCATGCAATAGTTATAACATAGGGTGACACAGAATTAGCTCCAATTCATCAATGTAATGTAGGCATGTATTCCGAATATAGTCATACGTACTTATGGAAAAGAACTTGCATGGCATCTTTTGTCCTACCCTCCCGTGGCAGCGGGGTCCTATTGGAAACTAAGGGATATTAAGGCCTCCTTTTAATAGAGTACCGGACCAAAGCATTAACACTTAGTGAATACATGAACTCCTCAAACTACGGTCATCACCGGTAAGTATCCCGATTATTGCCACTTCGGGGCTAACAGATCATAACACATAATAGGTGACTATTGACTTGCAAGATAGGATCAAGAACTCACATATATTCATGGAAACATAATAGGTTTAGATCTGAAATCATGGCACTCGAGCCCTAGTGACAAGCATTAAGCATAGCAAAGTCATAGCAACATCAATCTCAGAACATAATGGATACTAGGGATCAAACCCTAACAAAACTAACTCGATTACATGATAAATCTCATCCAACCCATCACCGTCCAGCAAGCCTACGATGGAATTACTCACGCACGACGGTGAGCATCATGAAATTGGTGATGGAGGAAGGTTGGTGATGACAATGGCGACGGATTCCCCTCTCTGGAGCCCCGAATGGACTCCAGATCATCCCTCCCGAGAGAGATTAGGGCTTGGCGGCGGCTCTGTATTGTAAAACACGATGAATCCTTCTCTCTGATTTTTTTTCTCCCCGAACATGAATATATAGAGTTGGAGTTGAGGTCGGTGGAGCTCCAGGGGGCCCATGAGGTAGGGGGGCATGCCAGGGGGTAGGCGCATGCCCCACCCTCGTGGACAGGGTGTGTGCCCCCTGGCCTTGATTCTTTCGCCAGTATTTTTTATATATTCCAAAAATATTCTCCGTGAAGTTTCAGGTCATTCCGAGAACTTTTATTTCTGCACAAAAATAACACCATGGCAATTCTGCTAAGAACATCGTCAGTCCGGGTTAGTTCTATTCAAATCATGCAAGTTAGATTTCAAAACAAGGGCAAAAGTGTTTGGAAAAGTAGATACGATGGAGACGTATCACAGCTATGGAGAACTTTTAATCTAAACAAAACCCAAAGTCTAAACGACGCCCTAAGGGCTGTATATATGGAGGAAGAGGGGGGAATTTCGTGGCCCTTGGAGGAGGGGTCCGAAACAAACCCTAACTCTTGTTTCCCCACACATACAGACTCTAAAAACAGCCTACAATCAAGTATTTCGAAATTACATGGGCCTGGCCCAAAAATAAGGTGACGCAGCACCTAGAATATGTTGGGGAACGTTGCAGAAAACAAAAAAAATTCCTACGATTTCACCAAGATCCATCTATGAATTCATCTAGCAACGAGTGATCGGATTGCATCTACATACCTTTGTAGATCACGCGCGAAAGCGTTCAAAGAACGGGGATGAGGAAGTCGTACTCGACGTGATCCAAATCACCAGAGATCCTAGCGCCGAACGGACGGCACCTCCGCGTTCAACACATGTATGGTCAGCGTGACGTCTCCTCCTTCTTGATCCAGCAAGGGGAAAGGAGAGGTCGATGAAGATCCAGCAGCACAACGACGTGGTGGTGGATGCAGGGGTCACCGCAGCAGGGCTTCGCTGTTCTACTACGAGAGGGAGAGGTGTTGCAGGGGAGAGGGAGGCGCCAAGACTCAAGGTGTGGCTGCCCCCTCCCCCCCTTTATATAGGCCCCCTAGGGGGTGCGCCGGCCCTAGGAGATGGGATCTCCTAGGGGGGGCGGCGGCCAAGGGGTGGAGTGCCCCCCAAGCCAGGTGGGGCGCCCCCCCACCCTAGGGTTCCCAACCCTAGGCGCATGGGGTGGGCCAAGGGGGGCGCACCAGCCTACTATGGGCTGGTTCCCCTCCCCACTTTGGCCCATGGGGCCCTCCGGGATGGGTGGCCCCACCCGGTGGACCCCTGGGACCCTTTCGGTGGTCCCGGTACAATACCGGTGACCCCCGAAACTTTCCCGATGGCCGAAACTGCACTTCCTATATATAATTCTTCACCTCCGGACCATTCCGGAACTCCTCGTGACGTCCAGGATCTCATCTGGGACTCCGAACAACTTTCGGGTTACTGCATATTCATATCTCTACAACCCTAGCGTCATCGAACCTTAAGTGTGTAGACCCTACGGGTTCGGGAGACATGTAGACATGACCGAGATTGCTCTCCGGTCAATAACCAACAGCGGGATCTGGATACCCATGTTGGCTCCCACATGCTCCTCGATGATCTCATCGGATGAACCATGATGTCGAGGATTCAAGCAACCCCGTATACAATTCCCTTTGTCAATCGGTACGTTACTTGCCCGAGATTCGATCGTCGGTATCCCAATACCTCGTTTAATCTCGTTACCGGCAACTCACTTTACTCGTACCGTAATGCATGATCCCGTGACCAGACACTTGGTCACTTTGAGCTCATTGTGATGATGCATTACCGAGTGGGCCCAGAGATACCTCTCCGTCATACGGAGTGACAAATCCCAGTCTTGATCCGTGTCAACCCAACAGACACTTTCGGAGATACCCGTAGTATACCTTTATAGTCACCTAGTTACGTTGTGACATTTGGTACACCCAAAGCATTCCTACGGTATTCGGGAGTTACATGATCTCATGGTCTAAGGAAAAGATACTTGACATTGGAAAAACTCTAGCAAACGAACTATACGATCTTGTGCTATGTTTAGGATTGGGTCTTGTCCATCACATCATTCTCCTAATGATGCGATCCCGTTATCAATGACATCCCCATGTCCATAGCCAGGAAACCATGACTATCTGTTGATCAACGAGCTAGTCAACTAGAGGCTCACTAGGGACACATTGTGGTCTATGTATTCACACATGTATTACGATTTCCGGATAATACAATTAAAGCATGAATAATATACAATTATCACGAACAAGGAAATATAATAATCATTTTATTATTGCCTCTAGGGCATATTTCCAATAGAATAGCCTCTGGACGAAATTTATGAAGTGGCATCTTGTATATTTCGTCCAAGGCTTCGTGCACGCATTATGGTGGCTTCAAAGTCCTGGAATCATCACTTGTAACTCAGTTCTTGTTCCCCTTGGGCATGCCATCATATCCATGCTTGAACTTTCTCCAAGGTTCATCTATCTTGTCCAAGCTAGACCCTTCATTTGTAAGCAAAACAAACGTATCCAATTTAGGCAGCATCATATTCACATGAACATTAGAATCGTTACCAAGAAACGAAAGTACTTGGTAATTCAATTGGCGTGCGCGAGCTCTAGTAATTGGTCTAGTGTGTATAGCAGCAGGGGTTGTGGGTGTAACAATGGTATCGATGTCCTCATCAACTCCTTAGAAGCATTGTTAGCTTTGTCTGGGAAAGGCCTCTCAAGATCGGAATATGGTCATTTGGTGGCAGAGATAAAGTTCCTTATGCAAGGGAGAGAGTTTATTCCCATGAAATCAAGTGTGAGCAAAATAGGGTGGCAAATCGGTTGGCTCGTATAGTTGAGTAGAAAGTAGTACTGTTGTATGGCTACGTAGCGCACCACCATGTATAGAGGATCTTTTGCCTCTTGATTGTAACCCTACTATGATGGAATAAAACTCTTTTGAGATTGCAAAAAAATACTCATCATGTTTGTCCCCTGAGCGTGCAATTGGAGTAATGTTGGTGCATCTTACCAACCCGAGCACGCTAAGTTATTTGTTTTATTTTCTTTCTTTTATATATTATTGAAAAGGTGCTTGAAATGCCCATTTCCAAACTTCTGCATCGACCAATAGATGTGTCCATCTTAGAAAATCATCACATTATAGGTCGCCACAAAGTTTGAAGCAATAAACATCAATGGTGTGCACAACTTAACCATTAAAAGTGTATTGTTAGAACCTCCTCCATATTCAACTAAAAAAGGAGTTTGATTCATATTCAATAAAAATAGTCCTACCGCTTCCAGCGGTTTTTTTGTTTCATGACTATATCCTAGAAAGAGAGTAAACAATTTTATGATCACAAAACCTGGTGGGACTAGCCATCTTCCTATCCGTAAAGACAAATGTTGAGTGGTCGACTTCACAAGACATAATGAGGAATAATTAACAAAAACATATAAGTAGAATAATGTATCTTATTAGTGTTCAGATCATACACATCAAGGGTTTCTCCATATCCTCGAGAATTAGGGGTTCTACTCGTACATGAATGTAATGGGCACAAAGATGGGAGATAAGTTACAAGACAACATCATGTTTGGGAAGGAGAGGGATGTGTCGATGATGGTGATGAAGGTGACAGCGTTGACAGGGATCCCCTCTTCCTTCTTCCTTGTCTTGGCCCTTTCTCTATGAAGGAGATGACCTTTGTGCAACAATGGAGGTGTGGTAGCTTGAGATGGAGTAGTGACGGCATGTGGGGGAAGGAATCTAGCAGTTATGATTGGTGTTGTATATATAGCCGGCCTCCACGGGTCTTCTGTGACGCCCCCGACTCAATCATGCACTAATAATACACGCAAATGTGCATGATCAAGATCAGATACTCATGGGAAGATATCACAACACAACTCTAGACACAAATTCAAACATAAAGCTTTATATCACAAGCCAGGGACACAGAGGCTCGAATACATAAGTCAGCAAAGCAAGAATATCTGAGTACAAACATAATTAAACAAGTCGGCCTTAAGAAGGCTAGCAAAACAACGACATCTAGATTGAAAAGGCGCAGGCCTCCTGCCTGGGGCCTCTTAACTACTCCTGGTCGTCGGTGGTCTCGACGTAGTAGTAGGCTTCGTCGGGGTAGTAGAAGTCATCGGCGGGATCAGCTAACTCCTGGGCTCCGTCATCTGATCGCACCAATTGGGTGAAGGGGGAAAAGGTAGCAAAGCAACCGTGAGTACTCATCAAAAGTACTCGAAAGACTTACATCAGATCTATGCTAAGTATGCATCAATATCAAAGGGAAGGGACTGTATCTGTGGACCCCCTGGGCGCGCCCTCCCCCCTTGTGGCCGCCTCGTGGCTCTTCTGACTTGGTCTTCAAGTCTCTAGGGTGTCTTCTGGTCCAAGAAAAATCATTGCGAAGGTTTTATTCCATTTGGTATTCCTTCTCCTCGAAGCTAAAAAACAAGGAAAAAAACAGAAACTGGCACTGGGTTCTAGGTTAATAGGTTAGTCCCAAAAATAATATAAAATAGCATATTAATGCATATAAAATATCCAAAATAGATAATATAATAGCATGGAACAATAAAAAATTATAGATATGTTGGAGACGTATCAGGGGGCGAGCATGACAGGGCGTGCATGCGCACGGTGTGCGCGTTTGGAGCACGAACGGTCAGGGCGACCGCGAGCTCGGCCGAGGTTCATGCGACGCGGGTCGCAGGCGATGGTGGGTGCGAGCGCGAGCTCGACAGGAGCTCGGGCGCGATGCGGCGGTCTATGACTATGGAAGGAGGAGGCTAGGGGCATGGGGATCGAAGCAAACGGGACGAGGGGGAGCGCGTGCTCATTGTGGTTCGGCGGGGGAGGGCAGTAGGCTCGAGGAGGATCAACGATGCCAGAGTTCGCCGGAGAAGAAGTCGCGGATGAGGTCAAAGAAGGGCCCGATTCCTTCGCTGTAGATCGCCTCGGCTTCACCCAATGGTCGAGGAAGAAGAAGCGGTGGCCGGCACACCTCCTAGACAAGGTTCCCGAGCGCGGGGGTGCCGGTGGCTGCGGGATCGAGCAGCGCACGATGGCAGTTGTGTTCGGGAGAGAGAGGGGAGCGAGGGGGTGGAGCGACCGAGTGGGGTAAACAGGGGTTCGTCAAGGGGGGGGGTCGGGGAGGACTTGTAGGTCGAGTAGGACATCGGGAGGGGTCGGATGGCTGCCACGCAAGTGGCCATGCCCGACGGATGGCCTCCACGGCCTTCCTGCCTCCCCCCTGTACAGTATAGAGGTAGGGGAGAGGCCGGTGGTGGGCTTGGGTGAAGGAAATATGCCCTAGAGGCAATAATAAACTTGTTATTTATATTTCCTTATATCATGATGGATGTCTATTATTCATGCTAGAATTGTATTAACCGGAAACTTACTACATGTGTGAATACATAGACAAATAGAGTGTCCCTAGTATGCCTCTACTTGACTAGCTCGTTAATCAAAGATGGTTAATTTTCCTGACCATAGACATGTGTTGTCATTTGATGAACGAGATCACATCATTAGAGAATGATGTGATGGACAAGACCCATCCGTTAGCTTAGCATAATGATCATTTAGTTTTATTACTATTGCTTTCTTCATGACTTGTACATGTTACTCTGACTATGAGCTTATGCAACTCCCGAATACCGGAGGAACACCTTGTGTGCTATCAAACGTCACAACGTAACTGGGTGATTATAAAGATGCTCTACAGGTGTCTCCAATGGTGTTTGTTGAGTTGGCATAGATCGAGATTAGGATTTGTCACTCCGTGTATCGGAGGGGTATCTCTGGGCCCTCTCGGTAATGCACATCACTATGAGCCTTGCAAGCAATGTGGCTAATGAGTTAGTTACGGGATGATGCATTATGGAACGAGTAAAGAGACTTGCTGATAACGAGATTTAACTAGGTATGATGATACCGACAATCGAATCTCGGGCAAGTAACATACCGATGACAAAGGAAATAACGTATGTTGTTATGCGGTTTGATCAATAAAGATCTTCATAGAATATGTAGGAGCCAATATGAGCATCTAGGTTCCTCTATTGGTTATTGACCGGATATGTGTCTCGGTCATGTCTACATAGTTCTCGAACCCGTAGGGTTCGCATGCTTAACGTTCGATGACGATTTGTATTATGAGTTATGTGATTTGATGACCGAAGTTTATTTGGAGTCCTGGATGAGATCAAAGACATGACGAGGAGTCTCGAAATGGCCGAGAGGTAAAGGTTCATATATTGGAAGGTTGCATTTGGACATTGGAATGGTTCCGAGTAGTTCGGGCATTTTTCCGGAGTACCGGGAGGTTACCAAAACCCCCCGGGGAAGTTAATGGGCCTTAGTGGGCTTTAGTGGAGAGAGGGCAGAAGGGACACAAGGTGGCGTGCGCCTCCCCCTACCCAAACCGAATTGGAAAAGGGGTGGGGGCGCGGCCCCCTCATTCCTTCTCCTTCTCCCATCCTTCCTTTCCCTCCGGTGGAAGAAAGGAAAAGGGGGGGATCCTACTTGGACTAGGAGTCCAAGTAGGACTCCCCCCTTGGCACGCCCCTCCTGGCCGGCCTCTTCTCTCCCTCCCTCCTTTATATACGTGTCTAGGGGGCACCCCAATAGAACAACAGACAATCTCTTAGCCGTGTGCGGTGCCCCCTCCATAGTTCAACACCTCGGTCATATCGTCGTAGTGCTTAGGTGAAGCCCTGCGCCGGTAACTTCATCATCACCATCGCCACGCCGTCGTGCTGATGGAACTCTCCCTCATCCTCAACTAGATCAAGAGCTCGAGGGACGTCATCCTGCTGAATGTGTGCTGAACACGAAGGTGCCGTACGTTCGGTGCTTGGATCGGTTGGATCGTGAAGAAGTTCGACTACATCAACCGCGTTACTAAACGCTTCCGCTTTCGGTCTACGAGGGTATGTGGACACATTCTCCCCTTGTGCTAGAGCTTTTACGAATGTCAAGTATCATTTCCTTAGACCATGAGATTGTGCAACTCCCGGATACCGTAGGAGTGCTTTGGGTGTGCCAAACGTCACAACGTAACTGGGTGACTATAAAGGTACACTACGGGTATCTCCAAAAGTGTCTGTTGGGTTGGCACGAATCGAGACTGGGATTTGTCACTCCGTATGACGGAGAGGTATCTCTGGGCCCACTCGGTAATGCATCATCATAATGAGCTCAATGTGACCAAGTGGTTGATCACGGGATCATGCATTACGGTACGAGTAAAGTGACTTGCTGGTAACGAGATTGAACAAGGTATTGGGATACCGACGATCGAGTCTCGGACAAGTAACGTACCGATTGACAAAGGGAATTATATACGGGATTGATTGAATCCTCGACATCGTGGTTCATCCGATGAGATCATCGAGGAGCACGTGGGAGCCAACATGGGTATCCAGATCCCGCTGTTGGTTATTGACCGGAGAGTCGTCTCGGTCATGTCTGCGTGACTCCCGAACCCGTAGGGTCTACACACTTAAGGTTCGGTGACGCTAGGTTGTTGAGATATTAGTATACGGTAACACGAAAGTTGTTTGGAGTCCCGGATGAGATCCCGGACGTCACGAGGAGTTCCGGAATGGACGGAAGTGAAGATTTATATATAGGAAGTCAAGTTTCGGCCATCGGGAAAGTTTCGGGGGTAATCGGTATTGTACCGGGACCACCGGAAGGGTCCCGGGAGTCCACCGGGTGTGGCCACCTATCCCGGAGGGCCCCATGGGCTGAAGTGGGAGGGGAACCAGCCCCTAGTGGGCTAGTGCGCCCCCCATGGGCCTCCCCTGCGCCTATGGTTGGAAACCCTAGGGATGGGGCCGCCCCACTTGGCTTGGGGGGCACTCCACCCCCCTTGGCCGCCGCCCCCCTTGGAGATTGCATCTCCTAGGGCTGGTGCCCCCCCTAGGGGTCCTATATATAGGGGGAGGGAGGGCAGCCGCACCCTAGCCCCTGGCGCCTCCCTCTCCCTCCCGTGACACTTCTCCTTCTCCCTGAGCTTGGCGAAGCCCTGCCGAGATCACCGTTGCTTCCACCACCACGCCGTCGTGCTACTGGATCTTCATCAATCTCTCCTTCCCCCTTGCTAGATCAAGTTGGAGGAGACGTCTTCCAAACCGTACGTGTGTTGAACGCGGAGGTGCGTCCGTTCGGCGCTAGGTCATCGGTGATTTGGATCACGACGAGTACGACTCCATCAACCCCGTTCTCTTGAACGCTTCCGCGCGCGATCTACAAGGGTATGTAGATGCACTCCCCTCTCCCTCGTTGCTAGATGACTCCATAGATTGATCTTGGTGATGCGTAGAAAATTTTAAAATTCTGCTACGTTCCCCAACAGTGGCATCATGAGCTAGGTCTATGCGTAGTTTCTATGCACGAGTAGAACACAAAGCAGTTGTGGGCGTCGATATTGTCAATTTACTTGCCGTTACTAGTCTTATCTTGATTCGGCGGCATCGTGGGATGAAGCGGCCCGGACCGACCTTACACGTACGCTTACGTGAGACTGGTTCCACCGATTGACATGCACTAGTTGCATAAGGTGGCTGGCGGGTGTCTGTCTCTCCCACTTTAGTCGGATCGGATTCGATGAAAAGGGTCCTTATGAAGGGTAAATAGAAATTGGCATATCACGTTGTGGTTTTGGCGTAGGTAAGAAACGTTCTTGCTAGAAACCTGTAGCAGCCACGTAAAAACTTGCATCAACAATTAGAGGACGTCTAACTTGTTTTTGCAGCATGTGCCGTGTGATGTGATATGGCCAAAAGGATGTGATGAATGATATATGTGATGTATGAGATTGATCATGTTCTTGTAATAGGAATCATGACTTGCATGTCGATGAGTATGACAACCGCAGGAGCCATAGGAGTTGTCTTAATTTATTTATGACCTGCGTGTCAACATAAACGTCATGTAATTACTTTACTTTATTGCTAAAGCATTAGCCATAGTAGTAGAAGTAATAGATGACGAGACAACTTCAAGAAGACACGATGATGGAGATCATGGTGTCATGCCGGTGACAACGATGATCATGGAGCCCCGAAGATGGAGATCAAAAGGAGCAAATGATATTGGCCATATCATGTCACTATTTGATTGCATGTGATGTTTATCATATTTTGCATCTTATTTGCTTAGAACGACGGTAGCTTAAATAAGATGATCCCTCGTAATAATTTCAAGAAAGTGTTCCCCCTAACTGTGCACCATTGTGAAGGTTCGTTGTTTCGAAGCACAACATGATGATCGAGTGTGATAGATTCTAACATTCGAATACAACGGGTGTAAGCCAGATTTACACACGTAATACACTTAGGTTGACTTGACGAGCCTAGCATGTACAGACATGGCCTCGGAACACGGAAGACCGAAAGGTCGAGCATGAGTCGTATAGAAGATACGATCAACATGAAGATGTTCACCGATGTTGACTAGTCCGTCTCACGTGATGATCGGACACGGCCTAGTTGACTCGGATCATGTTTTCACTTAGATGACTAGAGGGATGTCTATCTGAGTGGGAGTTCATTGAATAATTTGATTAGATGAACTTAATTATCATGAACTTAGTCTAAAATCTTTACACTATGTCTTGTAGATCAAATGGCCCACGCTAATGTTGCCCTCAACTTCAACGCGTTCCTAGAGAAAACCAAGCTGAAAGATGATGGCAGCAACTATACGGACTGGGTCCGGAACCTGAGGATCATCCTCATAGCTGCCAAGAAAGATTATGTCCTAGAAGCACCGCTAGGTGACGCACCCATCCTAGAGAACCAAGACGTTATGAATGCTTGGCAGTCACGTGCTGATGATTACTCCCTCGTTCAGTGCGGCATGCTTTACAGCTTAGAACCGGGGCTCCAAAAGCGTTTTGAGCGACACGGAGCATATGAGATGTTCGAAGAGCTGAAAATGGTTTTCCAAGCTCATGCCCGGGTCGAGAGATATGAAGTCTCCGACAAGTTCTTCAGTTGTAAGATGGAGGAAAATAGTTCTGTCAGTGAGCACATACTCAAAATGTCTGGGTTGCATAACCGCTTGACTCAGCTGGGAGTTAATCTCCCGGATGACGCGGTCATTGACATAATCCTTCAGTCGCTTCCACCGAGCTACAAGAGCTTTGTGATGAACTTCAATATGTAGGGGATGGAAAAGACCATTCCTGAGGTATATTCAATGCTGAAATCAGCGGAGGTGGAAATCAAAAAGGAACATCAAGTGTTGATGGTGAATAAAACCACTAAGTTCAAGAAAGGCACGGGTAAAAAGAACTTCAAGAAGGACGGCAAAGGAGTTGCCGCGCCCGGTAAGCAAGCTGCTGGGAAGAAGTCAAAGAATGGACCCAAGCCTGAGACTGAGTGTTTTTATTGCAAGGGAAGTGGTCACTGGAAGCGGAACTGCCCAAAATACTTAGCGGACAAGAAGGCCGGTAACACTAAAGGTATATGTGATATACATGTAATTGATGTGTACCTTACCAGTACTCGTTGTAGCTCCTGGGTATTTGATACCGGTGCGGTTGCTCACATTTGTAACTCAAAGCAGGAGCTGCGGAATAAGCGGAGACTGGCGAAAGACGAGGTGACGATGCGCGTCGGGAATGGTTCCATTTAAAATTCTGCTACGTTACCCAACACCCCTCTCATTGCTATGCATCTCCTAGTTAGATCTTGCGTGATCATAGGAATATTTTCGAATTACTATGTTTCTCAGCAATGGCATCCGAGCCAGGTTTATGCGTAGATGTTATATGCACGAGTAGAACACAAAGAGTTGCAGGCAATAATAGTCATACTGCTTACCACCAACGTCTTACTTTGATTCTGTGATATTGTTGGATGAAGCGGCCCGGACCGACATTACATGACCATGTTCATGAGACTGGTTCTACCGACGTGCTTCGCACACAGGTGGCTGGCGGGTGTCAATTTCTCCAACTTTAGTTGAATCGAGTTTGACTACGGCCGGTCCTTGTTGAAGGTTAAAATAGCACACTTGACGAAAAATCATTGTGGTTTTGATGCGTAGGTAAGAACGGTTCTTGCTAGAAGCCCGTAGCAGCCACGTAAAACTTGCAACAATAAAGTAGAGGACGTCTAACTTGTTTTTGCAGGGCATGTTGTGATGTGATATGGTCAATACGTGATGAGATATAAATTGTTGTATGAGATGATCATGTTTTGTAAAATTTATCGGCAACTGGCAGGAGCCTTATGGTTGTTGCTTTATTGTATGAAATGCAATCGCCATGTAATTGCTTTACTTTATCACTAAGCGGTAGCGATAGTCGTAGAAGCAATAGTTGGCCAAATGACAACGATGCTACGATGGAGATCATGATGGTGCTTTGGAGGTGGAGATCAAAGGCACAAGATGATGATGGCCATATCATGTCACATATTTTGATTGCATGTGATGTTTATCCTTTATGCATCTTATTTTGCTTAGTATGACGGTAGCATTATAAGATGATCCATCACTAAATTTGAAGGTACAACTGTTCTCCCTGAGTATGCATCGTTGCTACAGTTCTTCGTGCCGAGACACCACATGATGATCGGGTGTGATAAGCTCTACGTTCACATACAACGGGTGCAAGCCAGTTTTGCATGTGCAGAATACTTGGGTTAAACTTTACAAGCCTAGCATATGCAGATATGGCCTCGGAACACCGAGACCGAAAGGTCAAACGTGAATCATATAGTAGATATGATCAACATAATGATGTTCACCATTGAAAACTTCTCCGTCTCACATGATGATCAGACATGGTTTAGTTGATATGCATCACGTGATCATTTAGATGACTAGAGGGATGCCTATCTAAGTGGGAGTTCTTAAGTAATATGATTAATTGAACTTTAATTTATCATGAACTTACTACCTGATAGTATTTGCATGTCTATGTTGTTGTAGATCAATGGCCTGTGCTACCGTTCCCTTGAATTTTAATGCGTTCCTAGAGAAAGCTAAGTTGAAAGATGATGGTAGCAACTACACGGACTGGGTCCGTAACTTGAGGATTATCCTCATTGATGCACAGAAGAATTATGTCCTGGAAGCACCGCTAGGTGCAAGACCCGCTGCAGGAGCAACCCTGGACGTTATGAACATCTGATAGAGCAAAGCCGACGACTACTCGATAGTTCACTGTGCCATGCTTTATGGCTTAGAATCGGGAATTCAAAGACGTTTTGAACATCATGGAGCATATGAGATGTTCCAGGAGTTGAAGTTAATATTTCAAGCAAATGCCCGAGTTGAGAGATATGAAGTCTCCAACAAGTTCTATAGCTGCAAAATGGAGGAGAATAGTTCTGTCAGTGAACACATACTCAGAATGTTTGGGTACCACAACCACTTGACTCAGCTGGGAGTTAATCTTCCTGATGATAGTGTGATTGACAGAGTTCTTCAATCACTGCCAGCAAGCTATAAAGGCTTCGGGATGAACTATAATATGCAAGGGATGGAAAAGACAATTCCCGAGCTCTTCGCGATGCTAAAGGCTGTGGAGGTAGAAATCAAGAAGGAGCATCAAGTGTTGATGGTGAACAAGACCACTAGTTTCAAGAAAAAGGGCAAAGGGAAGAAGGGGAACTTCATGAAGAACAACAAGCCAGTTGCCGCTCAAGGGAAGAAGCCCAAGTCTGGACCTAAGCCTAAGACTGAGTGCTTCTACTGCAAAGGGACTGGTCACTGGAAGCAGAACTGCCCCAAGTATTTGGCGGATAAGAAGGATGTCAAAGTGAAAGGTATATTTGATATACATGTTATTGATGTGTACCTTACTAATGCTCGTAGTAGCACCTGGGTATTTGATACTGGTTTTGTTGCTCATATTTGCAACTCAAAACAGGGGCTACAGATTAAACGAAGATTGGCTAAGGACGAGGTGACGATGTGCGTGGGAATGGTTCCAATGTCGATGTGATCGCCGTCGGCACACTATCTCTACATCTACCGCCAGGATTAGTTTTAGACCTAAATAATTGTTATTTGGTGCCAGCATTGAGCATGAACATTGTATCTGGATCTTGTTTGATGCGAGACGGTTATTCATTTAAATCAGAGAATAATGGTTGTTCTATTTATATGAGTAATATCTCTTATGGTCATGCACCCTTGATGAGTGGTCTATTTTTGTTGAATCTCGATTGTAGTGATACACATATTCATAATATTGAAGCCAAAAGATGCAAGGTTAATAATGATAGTGCAACTTATTTGTGGCATTGCCGTTTAGGTCATATTGGTGTAAAGCGCATGAAGAAACTCCATGCCGATGGGCTTTCGGAATCTCTTGATTATGAATCACTTGATGCTTGCGAACCATGCCTCATGGGCAAGATGACTGAGACTCCGTTCTCCAGAACAATGGAGAGAGCAAATGACTTATTGGAAAGAATGCATACTGATATATGCGCTCCGATGAGTGTTGAGGCTCGCGGCAGGTATCATTATTTTCTGACCTTCATAGATGATTTGAGCAGATATGGGTATATCTACTTAATGAAACATAAGTCTGAAACATTTGAAAAGTTCAAAGGATTTCATAGTGAAGTGGAAAATCATCGTAACAAGAAAATAAAGTTTCTATGATCTGATCATGGAGGTGAATATTTGAGTTATGAGTTTGGTCTTCATTTGAAGCAATGTGGAATAGTTTCGCAACTCATGCCACCAGGAACACCACAACGTAATGGTGTGTTCGAACGTCGTAACCGTACTTTATTAGATATGGTGCAATCTATGATGTATCTTACTGATTTATCACTATCGTTTTGGGGTTATGCTTTAGAGACGACTGCATTCACGTTAAATAGGGCACCATCTAAATCCGTTGAGACGACACCATATGAACTGTGGTTTGGCAAGAAACCTAAGATGTCGTTTCTTAAAGTTTGGGGCTGCGATGCTTATGTGAAAAAGCTTCAACCTGATAAGCTCGAACCCAGATCGGAGAAATGTGTCTTCATAGGATACCCAAAGGAAACTGTTAGGTACACCTTCTATCACAGATCCGAAGCCAATATATTCATTGCTAAGAATGGATCCTTTCTAGATAAGGAGTTTCGCTCGAAAGAAGTGAGTGGGAGGAAAGTAGAACTTGATGAGGTAATTGTACCTTCTCCCGAATTGGAAAGTAGTTCATCACAGAAATTAGTTCCAGTGATTCCTACACCAATCAGTGAGGAAGCTAATGATGATGATCATGAAACTTCTGATCAAGTTACTATTGAACCTCGTAGGTCAACCAGAGTACGATTCGCACCAGAGTGGTATGGTAATCATGTTCTGGAGGTCATGTTACTTGACCATGACGAACCTACGAACTATGAGGAAGCAATGATGAGCCCAGATTCCACAAAATGGCTTAAGGCCATGAAATCTGAGATGGGATCCATGTATGAGAACAAAGTGTGGACTTTGGTTGACTTGCTCGATGATCGGCAAGCAATAGAGAATAAATGGATCTTCAAGAAGAAGACTGACGCTAACGGTAATGTTACTCTTTACAAAGCTCAACTTGTTGTGAAAGGTTTTCGACAAGTTCAGGGAGTTGACTACGATGAGACCTTCTCACCCGTAGTGATGCTTAAGTCTGTCCGAATCATGTTAATAATTGCTGCATTTTATGTTTATGTAATTTGGCAAATGGATGTCAAAACTGCAATCCTTAATGGATATGTTCAAGAAGAGTTGTATATGATGCAAACAAAAAGTTTTGTCGATCCAAAAGGTGCTAACAAAGTGTGCAAGCTCCAGAGATCCATTTATGGACTGGTGCAAGCCTCTCGAAGTTGGAATATACGCTTTGATAGTGTGATCAAAGCATATGGTTTTATACAGACTTTTGGAGAATCCTATTGAGGGAGTCTTGGATTAAGGGGTCCTCGGGCGTCCGACCTGTTGGACATGGGCCGGACTGATGGGCCGTGAAGATACAAAATAGAAGACTCTCTCCCGTGTCCGGATGGGACTCACCTTGGCGTGGATGGCAAGCCTGGCGTTCGGATATGAGGATTCCTTTTCTGTAACCAACTTTGTACAACCCTAGCCCCCTCCACTGTCTATATAAACTGGAGGGTTTAGTCCATAGAGGCAATCATAATCATACAGGCTAGACTTCTAGGGTTTTAGCCATTACGATCTGGTGGTAGATCAACTCTTGTAACTCCCATACTCATCAATATCAATCAAGCAGGATGTAGGGTATTACCTCCATCAAGAGGGCCCGAACCTGGGTAAAACTTCGTGTCCTGTCTCCTGTTACCATCAACCTTAGACACACAGTTCGGGACCCCCTACTCGAGATCCGCCGGTTTTGACACCGACATTGGTGCTTTCATTGAGAGTCCCACTGTGTCGTCACCAGAAGGTTCGGTGGCTCCATCGATCATCTACAACGATGCTGCCCTAGGGGAGGTTTTTCTCCCCGGCCAGATCTTCGTATTCGGCGGCTTCGCACTGCGGGCCAACTCGCTTGGCCATCTAGAGAAGATCGACAGCTATGCCCCAGGTCACTAGATTAGTTTTGGAAACTTGGATTATGTCGCGGATATCCGAGGAGACTTGATCTTCCAAGGATTCGCGCCCTCAATCTCCGCTCTGGCCTTAGATCCAGAGCATATCGCTAGGTCCGAAGACGGGATTTCTAAACCCGCCAGACTATCTGTGGCCACTAGGCCCAGTACTGGAGAACCGGAGGAAGCAGTGTCGCCGGCAACCATCACCAAGCCGGACTCTTCCCCGTACATTGGCTCCGAACTCTTGGAGTCAGCATCGTGTGAGCTCAGCCAAGGAATTCCCTTCCCGCCATGCTCCAATGACTCTTTTCTCTCTCGACAAACCTCGCCTTTAAGCGAGACTCTGGACTTGATGCGGTCCCTCGTGATTACAGAGGAGCAACGTCCGAACTACGCCCAACCCGGACTAGGGGCTGAGAGCAGGGAATTCTACGTCCCACCGACCACCCACTTTATAGCCACTTTCGAGGACTTAACAGACATGCTCGATTACGACTCCGAAAACATCAACGGTATGGACGACGATGCCAGAGAAGAGGAGCCCCAAAACCTGCCGTTTATCGAACGCTGGACGGCCAACTCTTCGTATGACGTGTACATGGTGGATACACCCAAGGAGGGTGACAATGATAATGAGAAAAATCCAGTAGAGGATGAACCTCCCGAGATACAACCAAAGCACCGATGGCACCACTCTAAATCACGCCGCAACAAAGATAGCAATACCGGCACGAGAGACAACAATACTCCGGATAATGCCGAAGACCAAGAAAACCCCGTTGAGCAAAACTCTAGACAAGACGATCGGGAGGATGGGCAAGTTAGTCCTGATAAACAGGCCGTAAACAAAGACTCAGAGGACAGCAACTATCTTCCACTCTCCGAGGATGAGGTGAGCCTCGGCAACGAGGATTTTATCGTGCCTGAGGAAGCTCTCGAGCAGGAGCGCTTTAAGCGCCGGCTAATAGCCACTGCAAGGAGCCTGAAAAAGAAGCAGCAGTAGCTTCAAGCTGATCAAGATCTGCTGAACGACAGATGGACTGATGTCCTGGCAGCCGAGGAATACGGCCATGAGCGCCAAACCAAAAGTTACCCGAAGCGCAAATTGCTACCTCAATTCGATGACAAGGCACGGGAGCCCATACCATCAGCGCGTAATGCGGTTGACCGACCACCACGTGGCCAGGACAAAGCGGCAACTCAAGCCGAACACCGGCCCATACTATCTCACTGTAAAGGTAGAGACACAACCGTTTAGGGATACACATATGACCTGCGGCAGGACCTGAAGAATAAAGCAGGTCTGGCCAGATCGATCTACGGCTTGCGAGGGCATGCCCCGACGCGCGACAACGGCTATCAAGCCGAACATGACAAGCACAATCACGTTCGGGCCGAAAACCACGGATGGACTCCATCCGAACTACGTCGCGACCCGGCCCGATATAGAGGTGCCACACACCCCCTTTGCTTCATTGATGAAGTAATGGAGCATGAATTCTCAGAAGGGTTTAAACCCGTGAACATTGAATCATATGATAGGACAACAGACCCCGCGGTATGGATCGAAGATTTTCTTCTCCATATTCATATGGCCCGCGGTGATCATCTTCATGCCATCAAATACCTCCCACTAAAACTCAAGGGGCCAGCTTGGCACTGGTTGAACAGCCTGCGCGAAAATTCCATTGGCAGCTGGGAGGACTTGGAAGACGCCTTCCGCGATAATTTCCAAGGTACATATGTCCGGCCTCCGGATGCCGATGACCTAAGTCACATTATCCAGCAGCCCGGGGAGTCAGCCACGAAGCTCTGGACTAGGTTCTTAATTAAAAAGAACCAAATTGTCGATTGTTCGGACGTCGAAGCCCTTGCAGCCTTTAAACATAGCATCCGAGACGAGTGGCTTGCCCGCCACCTCGGTCAAGAAAAGCCAAAATCCATGGCAGCCCTTACCACTTTGATGACCCGCTTTTGCGCGGGAGAAGACAGCTGGCTCACTCGTAGAAGCAACAACACCAGTGATCCGGACACTTCCGAAGTTCGAGACGGCAACGGCAAGCCACGACGCAATAAACACAAGCATCAAAATAATAATGAAGGAACGCAAGACACGGCGGTAAACGCTGGATTCAGCGGCTCCAAACCCGGTCAACGGAAAAAGCCATTCAAGGCAAACGGAGACGGACCATCCAATTTAGGAAAGATACTGGATCGGCCCTGCCAAATTCATGGCACCCCCGATAAACCAGCCAATCATACCAACAGAAGTTGTTGGGTCTTCAAACAAGCCGGCAAGCTTAATGCCGAACACAAGGGGATGGGGCCACCCAGTGACAGCGACGATGAAGAGACTCGCCAACCGAACACCAGGTGTCAGAAGCAATTTCCCCCCAAAGTAAAAGCAGTAAACATGGTATACGTGACGCACATCCCTACAGGGAAGCACAAATGTGCACTACGGGACGCCCATGCCATAGAGCCGGTCGCCCCAAAATTTAGCCAATAGGCGGCCTGCCCTATCACTTTTGATCGCAAAGACCACCTAGCGAGTATCCATCACGAAGGTTCGGTAGCTCTGGTCCTCGACCCAATTATCGACGGGTTCCATCTCACGAAAGTCCTTATGGACGGGGGCAGTAGCCTCAATCTACTCTACCAAGACACTGTCCGCAAAATGGGCATTGATCCTTCAAGAATCAAGCTGACCACAACTACCTTCAAGGGAGCAGTACCCGGCATAGAAGCTCACTTCACGGGTTCAATTACATTGGAGGTCGTTTTCGGCTCGCCGAACAACTTCCGAAGCGAGGGCTTGACCTTCGATATTGTCCCGTTCCGCAGTAGCTACCATGCACTGCTCGGGCGTACCGCTTTTGCTCATTTTAATGCGGTCCCACACTATGCTTATCTAAAGCTTAAGATGCCCGGTCCACGCGGCGTCATCACGATAAACGGAAACATGGAACACTCCCTCCGTACAAAGGAGCATAGTACGACTACTGCAGCCGAAGTACAAAGCGGCCTCATCAAGCCGCGTATCTCATCGGCCATCAAGCCGCCGGTCTCTATCAAACAGGACCGATCAATCTCAGAGTTGGATTAGCAGTTCAGCCTCCGTCGTTCGCCTCACATAGAGGCGAAGTTTGTACCGCGCATACATAATTATGCACTTAAAACACCTTGTTCATCGACGGAGACACAATACGGGCAGGCCTACAATGCGGTCTGCACTCCCATATCCTTTTCCCCTTTTTTCTAACTATTTTCTATATTTTACCACAGGTGACTCAAAGCCTGGTCATCTTGCGGACTCTTCCTGAGTTCGGATTCGTACAGATAACAAAAGGCTATTCCTGCCAAGGAGTTCTTTCGCTGAGGCAAGACAATGCAGACGTGCGATAGGATGTCCAAATAATTTTTTGTAGACCGCACTCTTTATTTCAAACCTATAAAGTGCCTTTTTCCTCATCCTTCGACTCCCGACATGTTAAATAGTCCGGGTAGTGGCGTTATAATCTGAAAGATTGCATTTGACATGTCAATCAGATTCTAGTGAACATAGTACTTATTCAGTATTTGTTTTTTTCTAAGAACTGAATCGTGCTTCTTCGGTTGTTTCACGCACACACCTCGGCACAAATTGCCAGGGGCTCGATATGGCAACATACGAGTCACCGACAAGTCCGAACAGCTCTATAGCATACTTCGGCGTCACGAGTTTGGCCTTATATGCATCAACTCCGAATCATGTCTTTGGTCAATAGTTGGGTTGCCCGACTCCTGTGCTTACTACTTACGTTCCGCCCTATCAGCTAAGGTAGTAAAGGGAGAACTACTGCGATTGTGTTTCCGGTTCATCTGGTCATGCACCTTAGTAGAGAAAGCCAAAAACTGACTGTCATGATGTGGCGAGAGCTGGTCAACCACTCGATGACTTATCAGAATCTTTCGCGATTCCTTTCGTATTACACGAAGGACCATTTTCTGGTCACCGATGTAACACATCGTATTCGGATAACCGTGTACATACCAGGGGCTATATCGTAGACCCACCGTCAAACTCCTATGGCTAAGTGAAAGTGTTAAAGCCCTATAGTCCGATTGCCTAGTTTGCCGAATTGACACCTCCTTCATGGACCAAGACGTTGGGTCAAGAGTGATCAATTGCTTTTACGAACACCCCCGTATTATATGCGAGGGGGCTGAAGTCGACGACTCGTAAACTTTCAGATTATACAAAAAACGGCCGCACAGGAGGAACCAAAACTTTTAGGCAAAAGCATAGCCTATGAAATATCATAATATTATTTTTACAATTTCGGTACAATCACTCAAATATCATATCCTTCGAGCACTGACCCTCTATTAAACAGGCACCCTCAAGGACATCCTCAAAATAATGCTCTGGTGTGTGATGGTCCTTGCCCTGGGGTGGACTCTTTGCTGCAATATCAGTGGCCTTCATCTTCGCCCAGTACGTCTTGATGCGGGCAAGGGCCATCCATGCACCTTCAATGCACGTTGACCACTTAACAGCGTTGATACGCGGCACCGCATTAACAAGCCGCTGTACCAAACCGAAATAACTATTCGGAATTGGCTCAGTCGGCCACAACCGGACCACGACATCCTTCATGGCAGATCCGGATATTTTGTGGAGCTCGGCCCACCGGGCCATCTGTTCGTTCAGCAACAGCGGACGCTTTGGCATGCTGAATTGCGACCAGAAAAGCTTCTCCATTGCATGTCCTTCTTGCGCTTGGTAAAACTGCGCCGCATCTTAGACACTCTTCGGCAAGTCCAAGAATGCGTCTAGAGAACTCCACATTTGATTAAGTAGGGCATACTTCGGATCACCGAATTTAGTCTGTAATAAGAAGGGCTTACCTGCCGCTATCTCCCCAGCTTGCCGGATCTCCTCCCGAGCCGCTCTGGACTCGGACCGTGCTTCTCTCGCCTCTTGTAAGGCCTTGTCAAGATCGGCCGTTTTGACTTTGTTATCCTTCTCGAGGAATTCACATCGGACAGTGGCATCGCTTAGCTCGTGCGCCATGGTAGATATTCTCTCCTCGCACTGGCGCCGAGCGGTCTGTTCGGCTTTTAACTCAGCAGCTGCCTTCTTGGCAACCGCGTTACTCATCCTGGCTTGCTCCTTGGCCCAGACGAGCTCAACCCGCAGGGCCTCAACTGCGGCAGCACTATTTGCAGTTATGCATATCTTAGTATATAATTCTCAGTTTCGTGCTCATATTATTATACATACATATACTGACTGCCCCAAAACATACCTTGCGCCTTGTCGAGCTGCCTATTAATAAGCGTGATGTCGTCATCCGCCACATCAAGTTTCTGCTTCAGGCCTGCAACCTCTGTAGCATGGGTAGTCGCCATGGATGAAGCAGCCTGTGTTCCAACTAAATAGATTATTTCCTGGGAATATCTTTTTTGATCCTCTGATCGCCTCACTTTGGATGCTAACCAGAGTCTCAGGGGCTACTACCTATACATAGGTGCATTTTTGCACGAAAAGTGCAATTGAAGATATTACATTGCATACCTCGAAGCCTCTTAGCAGGCTCGTAAAGGCTTCATTCAATCCGCTTCTCGCAGACAGAATCGTCTAAACTACCATACCCATTAAGGTATGATGTTCCTCTGAAATGGATGCATGTTGCAACATGTCCATCAATGTATACGGCGCCTCCCGATTCCTGGAAGCCGATGCGGGAGTACGGACTCCCTTCGAAGGGATATGTTTACTCGACCCTAGAGTCGTCTCCGACTGTAAACTGGATAGTTCGGGGCCTTTATTGTTGGTCCCCGAAAGGGCCGCACACCCCGGACCCTGGACTACCGAAGTATCACCTTCGGGTGTGGTCTTCATTGTCCCTTGCATCCCTTGTTGATCGGGAAAGATCCTCCGGGACGACACCTCGAAGTCGTCCGCCCTATTGGGCGAGAAGGTCTGTGGAGGCGTCTCGCTTTCCATCATCTCCGAAAGAAGATCCCCTGAGGAGGAGGACTATTGAGGAAGACTGTGTGCCGGACTACAAACATAAATTTTAAAATGTTACCTTGTAAGCAAAAAGGAACGAGATATGTTCAGGACACCCTTGTTCACTTACGATCCGGCTAAGGGCTTGTCCTTACGGAGGAACTGCGCAACGACATTGTCTTCCGAACCCGAACCGCCTGACAGGGACATCTTCACTTGCTTGGAAGCCTTTACCTCCAAATCTTCAGAGGCGGTCCTTTTCCTCCCATCGGGGGAAGGGTTGTCAGCCTCTCCTTCCCTTTTGTCTTCAGAAGAGGGAGTTCCAATCTCCCTGGACATGGTGCTTGGTGTACCTTTAGAATGGAGGCTACCTTTGGCCTTCTTGCTCTCCTCCTTATCCTCCTTCGTCGGCACTTGATATGGCGCCGGAGCCAGCATCCTTGTTAACACAGGATCAGCTGAGTCTTCGGGAAGAGGGGCCGAACACCTAATTTGTTCCGCCTTCTTTACCCAGCCCTGTTCGAAGAGGGTTTTCTCAGTATTACGGGATATTTAACTAAGCTGTGTTCGGGAGTCGAGTGCTTACCGAGGTATCCAGATGGTTGCAGTCGAGGCCAATGTCTTCGGTGGTATCCGGCCACTACTTTCGTGTCCCAAAGAATAACTTCCACATTCCTCTGTGTGTCATGCCGAAGAAGTGCTGAAGGGTCCGTGGTCCTTCCGGATTGAACTCCCACATGCGGAGGGGCCGTCGCTGGCACGACAGGACCCGGTGGACTAGCATTACCTGGATTACGTTGATGAGGCCGGTGTCCTTTTCGAGGAGGCTCCGGATGCGGCTTTGTAGAGTCTGCACTTTGTCAATTGATCCCCAGTCCAGCCCCTTATTAATCCATGATGTGAGCTGTAATGGAGGGCCAAATCGGAACGCAGGTGTAGCTGCCCACTTGGTACCACAGGGTTCGGTGATGTAATACCACTCCCGCTACCATAGGTTGGAAGCTTCCGTGAAAGAGCCTTTGGGCCAAAAAGTGTTGGTGAGCTTGTTCACCGTAGCACCAACACACTCTATTTGCTTCCCCTCGATTACCTTCGGCTTTACATTAAAGGTCTTGAGCCATAAACCAAAGTGTGGGGGAATGCGGAGAAAGGCCTCCACATGACAATAAATGCCGAGATGTGAAGAAAGGAGTCCGAAGCTAGATTGTGAAAATCTAGCCCGTAATAGAACATGAGTCCGCAAACGAAGGGATGGAGAGCGAACCCTAGCCCATGGAGGAAGTGAGATATGAATTCGACCCTCCCGCCGGATCTGGGAGTAGGAATAACCTGTCCTTTAGCAGGGAGCCTATGGGGGATTTCCGCGGTCAGGTATATTGCGCCCAGATCTTCGTGATATCCTCCTCTGTGACAGAGGAGGCCACCCATCGGCCTTGAGGGCTGGGTCCGGACATGACTGGGAGGCTCGGAAGAATTAAGTTGGAACATGGGTGCTGGAACTCGAGGTTGGAAGGGTTGAGGAAGAGATAGACGCCGAGGAGAAAGACGGGTCTGTGCCCCTTCATAAAGGAGATGAATATCAAACGCCTCCTCATAGGCCTTAAAGCCTGCCTATTCCCAAGAGATCAAGCCAATGGAACGGCTGGTTATCCACGCCCATATTAATGAGAATCCCGTAATAAGGGGACACGATCTCTGCTTCGACAAGACGTGCCAATAAAACCGCATCTTAAAACGTTGAGCGGGAGGCTAAAAACGGTTCGAAATAATGGCCGGGCTGGGACGTGATGTCGTGCTACAAAACTTGTCAGCAGATTGGACTTGTAAAATATTATACTCTCTGCGGTTGTGTATGGTATTTGTTTTGCAGAGCTGGACACATTTTCTGTGTTCAAAGGCTGTTTTGGAGTATTCGGAGGAGGAACCCGCCTTGCAATGCCAAAGACAATCAGTGTGCCGGAAACCTCGTCATTGAAGCCTGGTTCAGGGGCTACTGAGGGAGTCCTAGATTAAGGGGTCCTCGGTGTCCGACCTGTTGGACATGGGCCGGACTAATGGGCCATGAAGATACAAAATAGAAGACTCTCTCCCGTGTCCGGATGGGACTCACCTTGGCGTGGATGGCAAGCCTGGCGTTCAGATATGAGGATTCCTTTTCTGTAACCAACTTTGTACAACCCTAGCCCCCTCTGGTGTATATATAAACCAGAGGGTTTAGTCCGTAGAGGCAATCATAATCATGCAGGCTAGACTTCTAGGGTTTTAGCCATTACGATCTCGTGGTAGATCAACTCTTGTAACCCCCATACTCATCAATATCAATCAAGTAGGACGTAGGGTATTACCTCCATCAAGAGGGCCCGAACCCGGGTAAAACTTCGTGTCCCTTGTCTCCTGTTACCATCAACCTTAGACGCACAGTTCGGGACCTCCTACCCGAGATTCGCCGGTTTTGACACCGACACCTGTATTTACAAGAAAGTGAGTGGGAGTTGTGTAGAATTTCTAATATTATATGTGGATGACATATTGTTGATTGGAAATAATGCAGAATTTCCGGATAGCATAAAAGGATACTTGAATAAGAATTTTTCAATGAAAGACCTCGGTGAAGCTGCTTATATATTGGGCACCAAGATCTATAGAGATAGATCAAGACGCTTAATTGGACTTTCACAAAGTACATTCCTTGATAAAGTTTTGAAGAAGTTCAAAATGGATCAGCCAAAGAAAGGGTTCCTTCCTGTGTTACAAGGTGTGAAGTTGAGTCAGACTCAATGCCCGACCACTGCAGAAGATAGAGAGAAAATGAAAGTCATTCCCTATGCCTCAGCCATAGGTTCTATCATGTATGCAATGCTGTGTACTAGACCTGATGTGTGCCTTGCTATAAGTTTAGCAGGGAGGTACCAAAGTAATCCAGGAGTGGATCATTGGACAGCGGTCAAGAACATCCTGAAATACTTGAAAAGGACTAAGGATATGTTTCTCGCTTATGGAGGTGACAAATAGCTCGTCATAAATGGTTATGTTGATGCAAGCTTTGACACTGATCCGGATGACTCTAACTCACAAACCGGATATGTATTTATATTGAATGGTGGAGCTTTCAGTTGGTGCAGTTCAAAGAAGAGCATCGTGGCGGGATCTACGTGTGAAGCAGAGTACATAGCTGCTTCGGAAGCAACAAATGAAGGAGTCTGGATGAAGGAGTTCATATCTGATCTAGGTGTAATACCTAGTGCATCGGGTCCAATGAAAATCTTTTGTGACAATACTGGAGCAATTGCCTTGGCGAAGGAATCCGGATTTCACAAGAGAACCAAACACATCAAGAGACGCTTCAATTCCATCCGCGATCAAGTCAAGGAGGGAGACATAGAGATTTGCAAGATACATACGGATCTGAATGTTGCAGACACGTTGACTAATCCTCTCTCACGAGCAAAACATGATCAACACCAAGACTCCATGGGTGTTATAATCATTACTATGTAATCTAGATTATTGACTCTAGTGTAAGTGGGAGACTGAAGGAAATATGCCCTAGAGGCAATAATAAAGTTCTTAGTTATATTTCCTTATATCATGATAAATGTTTATTATTCATGCTAGAATTGTATTAACAGAAAACTTAGTACATGTGTGAATACATAGACAAACAGAGTGTCCCTAGTATGCCTCTACTTGACTAGCTCGTTAATCAAAGATGGTATAGTTTCCTGACCATAGACATGTGTTGTCATTTGATGAACGGGATCACATCATTAGAGAATGATGTGATGGACAAGACCCATCCGTTAGCTTAGCATAATGATCGTTTAGTTTTATTGCTATTGCTTTCTTCATGACTTATACATGTTCCTCTGACTATGAGATTATGCAACTCCCGAATACCGGAGGAACACCTTGTGTGCTATCAAATGTCACAACATAACTGGGTGATTATAAAGATGCTCTACAGGTGTATCCGATGGTGTTTGTTGAGTTGGCATAGATCGAGATTAGGATTTGTCACTCCGTGTATCGGAGAGGTATCTCTGGGCCCTGTCGGTAATGCAAATCACTATGAGTCTTGCAAGCAATGTGACTAATGAGTTAGTTACGGGATTATGCATTGCGAAACGAGTAAAGCGACTTGCCGATAACAAGATTGAACTAGGTATGATGATACCGACGATCGAATCTCGGGCAAGTAACATACCGATGACAAAGGGAATAACATATGTTGTTATGCAGTTTGACTGATAAAGATCTTCATAGAATATGTAGGAGCCAATATGAGCATCCAGGTTCCGCTATTGGTTATTGATCGGAGATGTGTCTCGGTCATGTCTACATAGTTCTCGAACCCGTAGGGTCCGCACGCTTAACGTTCGATGACAATTTGTATTATGAGTTATGTGATTTGATGGCCAAAGTTTGTTCGGAGTCCCGGATGAGATCACGGACATGACAAGGAGTCTCGAAATGGTCGAGAGGTAAAGATTCATATATTGGAAGGTTGCATTTGGACATCGGGATGGTTCCGAGTAGTTCGGGCATTTTTTCGGAGTACCAGAAGGTTACCGGAACCCCCCGGGGAAGTTAATGGGCCTTAGTGGGCTTTAGTGGAGAGAGGGAAGAAGGGCCATGAGGTGGCGCACGCCTCGCCCCTGCCCAAACCGAATTGGATAAGGGGTGGGGGCGCGGCCCCCTCATTCATTCTCCTTCTCCCCTCCTTCATTTCCCTCCGGTGGAAGAAAGGAAAGAGGGGGGGGCGAATCCTACTTGGACTAGGAGTCCAAGTAGGACTCCCCCCTTGGCGCGCCCCTCCTGGCCGGCCTCCTCTCTCCCTCCCTCCTTTATATACGTGGCCAGGGGCACCCCAATATCACAACCGACAATTGTGCGGTGCCCCCCTCCAAAGTTCAACACCTCGGTCATATCGTCGTAGTGCTTAGGTGAAGCCCTACGCCGGTAACTTCATCATCACCGTTGCCACGCCGTCGTGTTGATGGAACTCTCCCTCGTCCTCAACTGGATCAAGAGCTCGAGGGACGTCATCGTGCTGGACGTGTGCTGAACACGGAGGTGCCGTAAGTTCGGTGCTTGGATCGGTTGGATCGTGAAGTCGTTCGACTACATCAACCGCGTTACTGAACGCTTCCACTTTCGGTCTACGAGGGTACGTGGACACACTCTCCCCTCTCGTTTCTATGCATCTCCTAGTTAGATCTTGCGTGATCGTAGGATTTTTTTTTTGAATTACTACGTTTCCCAACATTGGGCTGCACTGCTCATACGGGTCAAAGTGCACAACAAGCACTTTCATATTTTCCTTTTCTGTACATCTCTTGTCTCAGTTTTCTATTTATTTTAGGCACTAAATGATATTTGTTCTACAAGATACTGCACATATAAATCAACTACAATATTTTGGGTGCTACACACAAGGTTCCATTTTATTTGGGAAAGTTTATACATTTGTTTGTTTTGAAAATGCCATTTTATTTTCTGTTACACCATTTAATAATTTCCTATGAATTTACTTGTGAGTCCAATGAAGTTGGTTTCAACCTGAAGATGAGGGGAACTTATAGAATTATTCGAACATTTTTAGTTTTACTACTCGAAGAATAAAAATTTCACTTGCAATTTAAAATTGTATTTGTTTTATAATTAAAGTCATTTAATAATTGTTTTCAGCTACTGTTTCATTTATTTTTGTGCACATAAACAATTTATAAAAAGATGATTTCTCCACCAATATTTTCTATATAATAATTGACACATTTAGAACAATTTAGTTTTGACATTTGAAAACTTTTAAAGTTTGACTTGAATTTAAAATAGAATTTGAACAGGGTTTGATCAACGTGAGTTTATCAAGAGTAACCGTGGTGACGTGGCAATACTAGTACAGGGTTACTGTAGCTTAATTATCCGGGCGTCACAAGCGGTAAGAAAGAAAGACGTATCATGCGCTATTGATTAAAGATACTTCCTAAAAGACAATTTAAAAATAATTAATAGGTAAACCAACATCATAGTCGGATTCTACATATTTTTCTAATCAATTTTCATATATGACATGTTAAACTTGGAGTTAGGTTTAAAAGATATGGATATTTTTAAAATGCCTTTGAATATGTCCCTAGACCTTATTTTAAAATGTTTAGGAGGTAAAAAAAACATCATACTCATATTGCACACATTTTTCTAATCCATTTTCGTATATAATATGTTAAAATTAAAATTAGGGTTTAAAAGATATGGATATTTTTGAAAAACATTTGAATCTGTCCAAAAATATGTTATTTTCTAGATGGACTGTGGGTTAATTAATCAAAATATCATGAGGTTTTTCTGCCAAAATCAATATCTCACCGAAAATAGGACCGCCGACATTTTTTCTAGTCTCATTTAAAACAGGATTGCGGGTCGATTTTAGAAAATAGGAGGCGGTTTTCTGCAAAAAATGTGAGGGACGGGCAAAAGCCCTCTCCTTATTTTTTTTCCTTTCGAAAAGGAGGTTAAGTCCCCGGCCTGGCCTCTGCATCAATCGATGCATACAGTCATTTTATTTATTATTCAACATAGGTCTAACAATCAAGCCACCACTCACACCTACAAAACTCGATAATGTGGAGTGCTCTCACTCCCCATATCTAAAACGGTGTAATCGTCGATTTATCCACATAACGTATCGGAACCCACAGCCGGTGCAGCAGACCTAAAGCATACATCACATGCACATGTTTTAGACCCACAATCATCATCGAACCGCTAGCCCATCTTCAGAAGAGAGATTTGCATTAGCCTTGCCAGTCCTCCATCCGTCGACGCCACCACAGCGCCCTACGGCGACCGCCATGCGCTCGTCCGTCCAAACACGGAGATTATGGAAGACTTGTCGTGCGTAGTACCTGCGGACCAGGCATAACACAGCGTAGCACCTGTCGCCCAGGTATGACTTGACATCTCCACGAAAAGCTTCGTGCAAGACGAAGCCGCTCTACCTCCTGCCTCTGTCTTCCAGCTCTGCTCCACAAACGATGCTCCCAAGAGAGAAAACGACACCGCAGTACCGTCGTCGTCTGATCTGGAAGACCAGATCCTAGGGTTTCCCCCGGAGCGGCACGAGTGGGTCGATAGTAGTTACACGACGATGCCTTCATCAAGATAACGACGCAGAACGCCACCATCACCTCCCATCGGCTCAGTTTTCACCGACAACTATGTCTTACCGACTTGCGGCCGGAACTAGATGGCGGATCTCGAGATCTGACCATACAGCCTTAGGCCAACCACCTTCGACGGAGGAGATGGCCACCACCGCTAGCGGCACCGGCCGGATCATATCTGATCGGAGGCGCCGCCAACCAGTCAACCATGGCCACATCCCCTCCTGATCCGCCCTCCCCAGGAAGCCGCCGGAGCAGCGCTGAACCGCCGGGAAAGACGAAGACCGAATGGCGATCTCAGGCCGCTGGTCCCTCCAGACCGCGGGGCTGCAGCCTAGATCCCCGCCGTCCCCATCACCGGCGGCGCCCGGGCTTAGCCGGCGCATGTCTCTGGGGATGACGAGGTGGAGGAGAGGGGGGAGGGGGCGGCGGCCGTGCGCTTGGGTTGGCCCCCTGATCGCCCTGGAGGGAGTGATAGGAGGGAGCCCGGGGAGCGATATGGGTGGGATAGATAGATGTACTAATCGAGGAGTGGAGTTTATGTGCTCGAGCACAAATGCGCTCGTAATCTGGGCAGTTCCTATTAGCATGGGGACACGAGCCATTCATTGCGTGGGCCATTTAAAGGGGCGGACGAAATAGTAGGAAAAGCGAAATACGTGCGCCGTGAACCCTGGACTATGGGCCGACGGAGCTACAACGCCGTGGACGGCTCCAAGCAGAGTCGTGACCCATGAAAACATGTTGTTCCCGATCCATGGCCCAGGAGACTTGCTTTCCAGTTACGGACAGGGACTTGCTACAGGGATGGTGAGCTCAGTTAGGGTCGTCTCCTGAGAGATGCTAGATACACGGACTTGCTACAGGGCGTTTACGGAGTGGTTAAAGGTGATTGGTTGAAATTAGATTAAGTGAGGCGGGCCCCCTAGTGAAAATCAGGGGGCCAATTAGAGAAGAGCAGGAAGCAGGGTCCGTGAAAGTCCGTTGCGGGAGCCGTGTGTGTAGTATTATCAGTCGTCTCCTACCTCCGCCGCTGGATTAGTCACTTGCCGGTGGAGCTATGCGGCGATTCTCGTGGGCGACAGGGCGAACGGAACCACTGGACGCCAATTAAGAGGTGCACAGTGTGTCCCCTTTGTATTTTCTGGTGCGTGATTTTGGATGGTACTCGCTAAGTTGAGACCTTTTGTGGCCAATTTGGGTGTGTATGACAGCCGTGCTGGAAGAGGTAAATAACAGCAATATTCTGATGCAGCCGCTGCACTACCCAGTGGCGCAGCCGGCTGAGGAGCTGCTGGCGCCTATGGTGGAAGTAGGTGCGGACGGCCAGATCTGTGCGGCGGATGCATGTCAAAAAGGGTCGCCGACAGTGTCGGAGCAGTCAATTGGATAGATCGACCCTAGAGCTCCTGGCCGGAAAAGAAGGCATGTTAATTCTGCAGATCCACAAAATTAAATTGTTATGTTTGTACTTCCTGAACTTCTAGAAAAAGTTACAGGCGTGTGTCCATGTAAATATGGATGCAGAGCTGATTGAACTGTTAATGAAGTTTGGTGAAATTCAGAACTAGTATAAGTTAAGTAGGGATGCCTGTAAGCAGACATTGTAATGGACATTGCATGATTTGTGGTTTGAAGGAATGAATGAACATGTAGCTGATGAGTTGATGCTAAAGGACATTGTAGCATGTGAAAAGTAGAATATTGTAGGAATCAGAAGGATCTGTGTCGTTCCGGAGTTGATTGTGCAACTGAACCAAAAGTAGCATAGATGGAACAAAATTGTTACTGTTCGAGAACGGTGAGACTGCAAAAACTGATGTGTCGGCTGCTTGGAAATTTTTGCGAGCGCTTTGTGTGAAACTATACATGAAACTCATATCTGTTTGTGGGTGGCTGCAGGGTGAGGATAGGTGCTACTGCCCCAGGAAGGCTGCCATGTCCTAACCGGACTACTGTTCTCGAGAAGGCTATCCATGGTTTCGCCGACAATCCTGGGGACAATGTCATTGTGCCAGCTTTGGGTACAACCTTTGATTCTGTGCGTGAAGCATACAACTTCTACAACCTGTGTTCGTGGAGAAAGGATTTGGCATTAGATACGGTGAAAGCAGGCTAAATGTGGAGAGGACAACATGCATGCAGGCAATTGTTTGTGGCTGTGCGGTATGGGAATAAGGATTTGGCACTTGTTAGTAATTCAAATAATCTCGTGCGGGAGTTGTAGCTAAAATGTTCTCTCCTTTTTCCTGTTTTTTTAGGGAAAGGCGGGGTTGAGAACAGTAGGTCGTGTCATTGCGATTGCCTTGCTCTCATTAGGTTGTTGCGGTCCAAAGACAATGGTTGGTACATAGCAGAACGCCGTGAGAGGAGCACAACCACAGAAGTTGATCTATGGCACAGGAGATTCACTTTCAGGTTGTGCAAATGGAGACAATTCATTCTGTTAGGTCGATACTTCGAAGAGCTACTACTTATTTTAGTCAAAAAGGGTTGAATTGCTGAGACGACATGTGTGGAGAGGGGCGACTATTGACGATGATGGAGTTCCCGGTGCGACCCATGAGCAGCTAACATCAATATCGTTTTGAGAAGCAGGGTGTTTTAATTCACGATTTGTTGATTGCTTGCTTTTTTTCTTGCAATGGAGGGTTGCAGATTCCCCTTTCTGGAGGAATTGGATGAGAGCGCAACCCTGATGGAACAGGCAGCGTTCGCGGTGGTTCGTTTGGCCATGAGTGCGGACAAGAAGGTCCGTGAGGAAGACAGAGTAAAAGGTGTGAGGCGAGAGGCGTTGCCGCCGGAGTCCGAGATGTTCAACGGGAAGATGAACCTACATGCATCTGGTTGGGTTAAGAGGTGTGTTTCCCTAAATCTATCAAACAAGTATGCATTGCTGAATTTTTGTTGTTGAGGGATTAGCAGTGATGTTGTCATATGTGTATTGACATCCCCTTGATGTTAAGAACATTCAGACAAGTAGTTGAAGTTGTTCTTAAGTAGTGTACGGTTATGAATGGATGATGGTCTAACCAGCTTGGAGCATGTTGTTACTAATTCGAAGGTTGTTGTACAATTGGTTATTAGTTATGACTTATAGTTCATGTATGAGTCTTGTTGGATGCTTGTTTCTGAATTTAGTTGCGGAATGGAATCGAGATCACGATGTTGAATGTATGATTATGGATGTTCAATTCAGTTGGTAATGCTAGTTGTTTTTCATTCATTGGCACTGTTTAGGATTTGAAAGTGCTGTCTTTTCTGAATGCTGAACATGCTTCTGAAAATGGAAGAGTTATAGGTATTAGATGGTAATTTTGCATGTATTCAGGAGCATGTAGTTTGTGATTCGAATGTACGTAATATCTGTTACACAATACTGAAACCTGCTGCGGTGGATGACCTTTGATATGGGAGTTAAGCAGCTTGGAATCAAAATTAACATGATGATGGGGTCTGGTAGCATAGATAAAAAATAGCATGATATTGACGCCAGCTTGGATATGGTGGCAGCAGCACGATCTGGTTGCTGGGATGAAAAGTGACAAGAGGGAGCTTGAAGAGGAAGGCGTTGTTCGGTGAGAAGACGGATGGCAGTAAATGGGTCAGCGAATGCAACGGGCATTAGAACGCCTGGGGCACGGCCCAGACCGTTGGCAGCCATCTGAGCCGGCGCTAGCATGACGGCCAACGTCACATTAATGTGTTTGGTTGGTGCGCCATCGCCGGGAATAAAGATGCATATACTGCTTTTAATACGCAGAGAAATACCTTGTGGAGTGCGAATCTAAGAGGGAGCGGGCGATCAGGATAACGAGCACATATCAGCTCGGGCTCAGATAGGCACTTTCGTACTAATCGTTCCATATACTACCTTTATTTTTCAAGCAAGGAAAGAACTATGAGTTGATGATGATGATATGTACATAGTTTGGGCGGGTTGTATTAGAATTGTAGGCGGGCTAGTCTCGACAATTCAACATCACATGTTCACGACCCTATCGGAGCGTATTTTCCTTGGCCTTTTTAGTGGTACAACTGGAACTTTTACGGGTTTTGTATTTGTTTCACATGTTGGTTTAGGTGGGTCATGTACATCTCCGAGCAGAGGCTAGAAGTCAAATCCTTTTGTGCTGTATTAGAATTCTACAGTACTATATACTACTTTTAGGTAAATCAATTTAAAATACAGTTTTGTTAGAGCACATTTAGATGTGTCATAATATTGCACATCTAAGTTCTATGTCATCGATCTTACTTCGAGATGCGTATGGATATTTCTTTAAAATATCGGTTTGACAAAGATTTAGATCCTTTTAGAGGTACATTTGACCATATACCATGTTAACGAATGATGATAGGGCAGTTTCTGTCTTGGCGAAAATACCATAAAGCTGCTAATCAAAGGCAAAGTCTTGAGTGTGGTGAACTAAAATCAAACTACGTAGGAGTAGAAAGAATCATTATCTGGAGCGTGAAGTAAAAAAAAAGAAACAAAAAATGCTCCATTGCCGGGATTTGAACCTGGGTCGCCTGGGTGAAAGCCAAGTATCCCAACCAGGCTGGACGACAATGGATTAGTGACGTTTTTGTGGGACAGAGTTTTACAATCTTTGGAGTAGCAGTCAATACTATTGTAAAACTGGCCTGGCAAGCGCAGCTCAAAATTTTGTCTGGGAAATACAGTACCATTTCCATTTCAAAATAGAGGAAGTCCCAGGTAATGGCTCACAGTCATTTATTGCGACGTAGAGAGATTTATTGCTGCAGACTGCAGTAAAAAACTGGAGCAGTGGCAACAGGTGCAGGCTTGTCTGCATCATCTGTTCATCCAACACATCCTGTTGAATTGGTACTCTATGAAAGATTGAGACACCACTAAACCCTTGAGGTTGGTGAAATGGCGAGGAAGAAATGAATGCCCGATATGTTGATATTCCATCTCTGCATCCCGTTTGCCATTACTACTCCTGACATGACACAGTCGTTGTTTCGCCTGAAATCAGCGACCACAGATTATTACTGGTGTTTTTACAGTCCCTTTTCAGCTTCCAATTAAGCACTTCACAAAGGACGTGTAAGAATTTTCCCATTAAAACCAAAAACCCTTTTCCCCCTTAATTAAGCCATGCTATTTCCCTAGAAGGCAAATTAAGGTCTGAAACTGCTGCACGCGATACTCGCCGGCTAATATTGTAGCGTGTCCCAGCTTTTAGTGGAAGCAAAAAAAGAAGGCTTTTCTCTACTCACATTTGCGTCTTCTTTTTACCTTTTTATTTGAAAAAGAATGTGCTTTTTTGTTCGCCTTTGTTGCATAATAATAATGATAATGTCTGCCGTTTGTGCAATGTGGTAATTGAAAACCTTTAGTTCTTCCCCCTTTTGACCCCTTTTGGCTTTTGTTGCATGCACGGGCCTTTCATTTTCACCTTTTTTCCCTCATGTAATATATATTTGCTTGCTGCTTTCCCATTCGTGTTTATTGATGCATGTCTCTGTCTCTGTCTCTGTTGGGCGCACGTATCATTGACCTTTTTGTGCTTTTACGTGCATGCATGCAGATGCAGATGCAGGAGCAGGAGCACGATTCCCGGTGACAAATGCTGCTCTATTTAGTGAGCTCCTTTGGTTAAGACATCCATCAAGATTCACTTGTAGTTGTAGGCTATATTTGCGGTTGGTGCAGACCGGAGAGGATTATCTTCTCTGGTGACTAAAGCTACCACTTCAAAGTTGAAAGCGGTGAAAAGCTGGTACTGCAAAAGACCTGCCCTTTGCGCTTGCCTATAAATAACGGAGTACTACGAGCTGGAACAGGAATTGGTTGGATGATTACCCCAACTTGTTTTGTACAGCTAGCAGCATCCGTGTGGACTTTGGGTACAAGATATTTGATTCTCCTGTCTTTTGACCTTTGCAATAAACAAGAAGAAAACGGTGCAGTAACCTAGGGCTAGGCTAGGGCTAGGGAGAAGACCTCATCGAGACACTTAAAATTTGCACACTTGGACTTGGATGCATTTAGATAAGTTAAGGCCTCTTTTGGTTCATAGGATGTGATTATCATAGGAATAGGAATTTTGTAGGAAATGAGATGACATGTATCTCATATCCTATGAGTAGGATAGGAAACGAGATGTCATTTGGCTGACACCAAAGGAATTTTTCCATTGAATCTAGACTCATTTTTATTTCCCTATGAAATGTGAAGGATAGGAACCAATCCTATGTAGGAATAGGAATCTATTCCTATGAACCAAAGGGCTCTAAAGAAAAAAAATCCTATAAGAATCATATCCTCTAAAATTCTTATGAAATTCCTCCAAACCAAAGAAGGCCTAAACATTTATTATCAAGCATTGATTGATAACATGTGAGCTGGCATCTTAAAACTTGTCATAATTATTTTCTTAGTCCTTCACTTCAAGCTAATACTTTCTCTTCCTCGCAAAAAATAATAATGCTTTAGACATAGAAGTCATGGTTTCCAACTAACCATTATTTTTCACATTGTAATATATATTATTTACATTATGAAGTGCTTTTTTGACAAATCTACACATATGCATAATTTCCAGGCACTCAATATGGTTTTAAAATTAATACTGGTGTTTCAGAAATTGTCTCTCTTTTGTAGATATAAAAACAAGAACGTCTTTTAGAGTGATCTTGACTATACATATGGCATTATATGCTTGTACTTGTGAACCGTATGGAGTACTCCCTCAGTACCAGTGCATAAGTCATCGTACGAAAACCAAATAATCTCAAAACACTTAGGTGCGATGCATTAACTCTTACCCCATTTCTTGTTTCTTGACATGAATGAATGAATCAACCAATAAGAGACATGAGACATGTATGCTTTTGATAACTTGGGACTAGATAACACAATATACAATGGTCAGTTCATAGCATGCAATGATATTAATTACTACCTCCATCCTCGGGGACTCGGCTGCGTTGACAATTGCGGCTACAACTATCTTCTATCTAGATCACCAGATCATGTAACAGAACCCCTCCTGCGACCCCCGCGTCGCCTCCCCCGGCGGCCGCGAGGAACCCTAGCCACGCCGCTGCGGCGCCCTCCCAACCTCGCCCCACCTCCTCGCCGCCGCCTGAGGCAGCCGCCGGGCAAGCCCGGGGTGCCAAGGATGGTGGCGGCGGGGCCTCGGCTACCCTGCCTGTGTGAGGAGTCCCGGATCTGGAGCGGCGGCTCCTTTGGCGAGGCACGACAGGCTCCGGCGAGCAACCATGCGGGCGGTGGATCCGGCGTCCTGGCCGCGCAGGCGACGGGATCCCGGTGGTCGTTGCCGCTGGCGACGGTTGGTGCGTGCGGTCTGGCGCCTCCCCTCCTCCCCTGTTCCGCGTGCGGGCCAGCCTAGTCGGGCCGCGCCTCCCTTGGTCGTCGGTTCTGTACAGGAGGCGCTGCTGGTGGTGGGGATCTAATTCGGACAAAATCCCTGGGCGACCATGACCGGCCGCGCGGATGGCGACACCTGAGGGCGTCGTTACCCTCCTTGGAGGCGTCGCTACGAACTGATCTCCTCATTTCCCCTTCCCCTAGGTCTCCCGGGCGAAAGCCCTAACTTTGTTGGGCGGCGGCGCCGCTCATGGCGCCGTCCCCTTCTTGAAGGCGCCGCTTTGGAAACCTTGGGGTTAGGTGGCGCTTGCGGGTGGTGGGCGACGACGGTGGTGCGGTCCTATCCTACCATGGATCTACGTATGTTGCTTGGAGATGGATTCACGTTCGTGGAGGTCGACGTTTGGCGTCGTGGTGGCGTCGATGGTGGAGGACTTGCCAAGACTCGCGTAGGTGGAGGTCGTCGTTTGGCATCGTGGTGGCGTCGATGGCGAAGGACCTGCCAAGGTTGACACCTCAATCTGCTCTGAAGATGGACCAGTGGAAGATAGCGGCAATGACACATGTGAGTGCGTCGACCGGTTTGTATCCCGGACCTGACAGATGGCTGGGTCGGGGCCTCCGGCTTTAGATGTTAGGCTTAGGTGAGAGGCCTGGATATGTGGCCCAGCTTGCACCCCTTCATCATATGGATAGTAGCGGCAGATTGCCAAGATGGTGGATTTAGGCATATTATTGTTCTACTTTGTAAGGTCCTCGAGAATAATCAATAAAATGGCCGCATGCCATCTCTCGGATGCAGAAGCCGGGGGTCATCCTCCTTTTCTAAAAAAAAATCCTGATTTATTGGTCCTCATTGTATTATGTACCAAATGCATTAACATTTGTTAGTTAAATTCTTGGTCAATATTTGACACAAATTACAAAGGGAACTAATAAACCGGAACGAAGGTCGTAGCAAATGAACATTAAGTTCTCTCATTTTCCCCTCCGCCTTGATCGCGATGCACAATGTAAAACGACTTATGCACCGGTAGGGAGGGAGTACTCAAACTTAGAATCTCCTGACACAATAAGGATCGGTTAGTATCCGATTCCGACCACAAGTTTAAGAATCAGTCATGCATAATCAAACCTCCAGTTTAATTATAGATCACACCACAGATCTGAAGATCCATGCGAGAGTTTGATATACGGAGTAACTGTTGAGATTCCAGGCTGTGACTGCGTCGGGCTGTCTTCCTGTCTGTCCATCTTGTTATCTTGTTGTAGCTACTCTGCTGGGCGTATAAATATAAATATTTATTTTGCATCATCTTACAATCATCAGGACAATTGAGGACACTGTTACGCTAATGGACATAAACCAGTAACATGAACGCTGACTCGAACTATTGTCCTATTATGTTGATCAAATCATATCAAACCTATTTTAGTATTTGTCAGGTTCTTTTTAATTTGTCAAAAAATGGAACCACATGTCCTTTAGAAGTTGCATTATCATCCTGAGGGTGAAAAAGTAGACACGGCGGAAAGCTTATAGCAAGACTCAAACAGGATACAGATAATGTGGGATCAGCATGTAAATTGATCTGAGAAAAGAGCAACAAAAGAGGGAGCTGCTACACTTTTTTTTTGCCTATCCTTCACTTTGTCTAAGCCTAGACGCCTACTATTAACTAGTTAGCCCATGCACCAAATCAGATGCAAGCAAAGAGAGACAGGCAGAGACAACATTCCACACCAAAAAAATATTCTGGTGACAAGCAAGAAGCTGGCTTAGTGCAGAGGACAAGTAGTTAGTTGCAAATGAGGATTTCTTTTGAGAAGGGAAAAGAGCACTAGCAGTTTTTAGTCGCAAACAAGAGGAAAAGCCCAAGAGAGCAAGGCCTTCCTTTTATCCCCCCACGCACACTTTCACCGCTTTTGAGGCCACCCCTGCACCTTTCCTTCCATTCTTTAGGCTTATGCACCCGAAGAAGGTTTCAAGTTTAAACATTCTATTCTTAGGACAAAACTTGGGGTTTTGTCTCCTAATGCCTGGTTTTTACTCCTGATTTGTACTCCTATGTAGTATGGTCCCAAACCATTTCCATGCTCGCGGAAGCTTTTGTTTAACAGCTCTAATGACGGAGCCTTTCACCAATAAGCAGTCACTACCACTGTACAAGTGTTTCTTTTTGTTTTTGAACATAGTGCATGCCCTTCTTTCTTTACCTTCTTATTTTTATTCAAAAATGATAGTACAGGAAGAGAGCTTTCGAATTCTCCACTGAGGAAGAGAAAATAAATGAGCAAACTGTTAACATGTATGTATGTAGTGCGCATGTCGCCTCCTAATTTGTAGGATCTGAACTGACTACCCCAGCCTGCGTGCCTTGTCCATGGGGTGTATATATGTAACACTGATGTATGTGTGATTAATCAACACAAGAGAGCAAGTTTACTCTCCAACTTGGTATCAGTAGTCTCCAGGCCGCCGCCATGCCGGAGCAGCACTCCTCTTCCTCCTCCGCGGCGACTCTCTTCGCCACCTCGTCGCCCTCCCTCTCCGGCACTGCTCCCTCCTCGGCCTCCTCTAGCGCGGGCACCTCCCCGTTCATCTTTGGCACCCTCCCGGCTAACCCTAGCGCCACTGCCCCCGCTTCCTCTCAATTCGCCCCCATCTTCTCCTCCACCGCGCCGCCGCCCCCGGCCAAGCACCCTATCCTCAACGTCGACCTCACCAACCACATCCGCTTCCTTCTCAATCCCGCCGAGCACAATTATCACAAGTGGAAATCCTTCTTCCTTATGGTTCTGCTTCGTTACGGCGTCATGTATCTCATCGAGCACCCATCCCCACCCAACGCCAACAGCCAGTACCTCGAGCTCGACACCCACGTCGCCCTCGCCATGTATGCCACCCTCTCTAATCAGATCGCCGACCACGTGATCGGCGCCACCACCACTTCCGATCTCTGGTCTCGGATCAGGGACTACTTCCTCGCAAATCGCGCGGCTCAGTACATGATGCTCAATCGTCAGTATCGCAACCTCAAGCAGGGCGACCTCTTCGTCGAAGAATACACACGCCGCATGAAGCTGCTCACCGCGGGCCTCGCCGACATCGACCATGCGGTCTCCGAGGTGGATCTGACCACTCAGTTCCTCCACGACATCGACGGCCGCCTTGACATGATCCGGGTCGTGCTGGGGGACACGGTTCCCTTGCCCCCGTTTGAGACCGTGTTTTCGCGCCTGAAGCTCGCCGAAGAAAACCTCGCTCAGCGCACCGCCGACGCCCCGGCCACGGTCCTCGCCGTCCATGGGCTCGGCGGGCCATCCGGTGGCTCCGGATCCAGCAGTGGTGGCAGCTCCTCTTCTCGTCCGGGCGATCGGGTGGATCGTCCCCTGGACCGCATCCCCGATCGGGCGCCTGGGCGCGACTCCAACAACCGCAGCGATGCTGGTGACCGTGGACGCGGCCGTGGGCGTGGACGTGGCGGTCGCAACGGCCAACAAGGTCGTGGTGGCTCCTCTCCCGCGCCGTTCAATCCCTACATGGGGTTCTTCGCCCCGTACGGCATGGCCATCCCTCCACCGCGCCCTGGCTGGGTGCCCCCGAACGCCGCCGGTGTCCTCGGCCCCCGTCCTGGCTCCCATGCTCAGGCGTACCCGATGCAGTACTCTCCCTACCAGCAGCCGTCTTGGGATCACATGGCTCTCCTTCACGCCGCCTACAGCAACCAGGGCTTCCACAACACCGCGCCGTCCAACGAGTGGTACCTCGACAGTGGCGCCTCCAACCATGTCACCGGCAACCCTGGTAACCTCAGCCACTCGAATTCTTCTTTACAGCGTAAATTCTCTAGCATTGTTGTAGGCAATGGCCATCACCTTCCCATTCATGCCACTGGCTCCACCTCCCTCCCTCCCCACAATTTCCAACTGCGCAACATCCTTTTCTCCCCTTCTGTCACTACTAGCCTCATCTCTGTTCGCCAATTTATCAAAGATAATTTTTGTTCCGTCGAATTTTACCCATTTGGCTTTCTTGTGAAGGATCTTCGCACACGGAGGGTAATCCTGATCTCCGCTAGCTCCGGCGATCTCTACCCGTTCTTCGGCAATAACACAACGCGGTGCACTGCCCTCTCCGCCACGACCTCCGATGGTGACGTGTGGCATCGTCGCCTCGGCCATCCAAGCACCCAATCATTCCAAGCCATTACTAGTAGTTTTCCCTTTCAATGTAATAAGCCATACACCGGCCCTTGTAATGCTTGCCAATTAGGGCACCAACCTCGCCTACCTTTCTTCTCCTCTACTAGCCGCACCAATGCTCCTTTCGAACTCATTCATTGTGATCTGTGGACCTCTCCGGTCGTGAGTTTTTCTAGCTATGAATATTACTTGGTTGTCCTTGACGATTATTCTCACTTCTCTTGGTCATTTGCATTACGGCGCAAATCGGACACGTCCATTACCCTCCAACGTTTCTTTGCTCATGTACGCACCCAATACAATGTTGTCATCAAGGCCCTCCAATGCGATAACGGTGGTGAGTTCATTAACTCCACCCTTCGTTCCTTCTTCTCTTCCCATGGCATTTCCTACCGTTTCTCGTGCCCACACACCTCCCCTCAAAATGGCAAGGCCGAACGACTCCTCCGCACTACAGATGACGTCGTGCGTACCCTCATCTTCCAAGCCAACCTCACCCTGTCGTTTTGGGTGGAGGCCCTTCACACGGCCACATACCTCCTCAATCTCCGCCCCTCACGTGCCATTCATGGCCATACACCTTACTATCGCCTCCACAGCATCCACCCCACCTACGACCACCTTCGAGTTTTCGGTTGCCTTTGTTTCCCTAACCTACACGCCACATCTTCCCACAAACTTGCCCCCCGGTCTACTCGTTGCGTCTTCTTAGGCTACCCACTCGAGCACAAAGGCTACCGCTACTACAACTTAGAATCGCGCCGCGTCATCGTTTCACGTCACGTTGTTTTCGATGAGAACGTTTTTCCCTACATCTCTCCCACACCACCAACCAGCTTCCCACCAGCCACAAACGATCCCAACCACCAAATCTCGCTCCAGCCGCGTCTTCCCGATCCCCATGCATTAGCTGGGCCCCGCCACCCGTGCACACCTGCCACACCAAGCGATCCGCCAATCCCGTCGCCCCGCACACCGGCCACCCAATCCACCCGCTCCACGCGCTCCACCCCCACGCGCTCCACCAGCTCGACCGAATCTTCCTCGCCTCCTGCGCCGTCCCCACCTGCTGCCCCGCAGCGCACTACCTCCGACCACAATCCTGTCAACCAATCTACCTCGAATCGTGCGTCCACCTCGTCCAATTCTCCTCTGATCGGATCCCCCTCGGATCACGCGCCCAGCTCTGGCCCCAGCGGATCCAACCCAACCTACCACACCCCGCCACGTCATCCTCCCCATGCAATATCGATTCGGCCCCCTCTCAACGCGCATAAAATGCGCACACGCGCCAAATCTGGCTTCTGTCAACCGAAGCGCCTCTTCCTCGCCACCCAAATGGCTTCCCCCATCTCACCCATCCCCGCCACATATCGCTCAGCCCTCCGAGACCCTCATTGGCTACATGCAATGCAAGATGAATTTAACGCTTTAATCAAGAACTCGACTTGGTCTTTGGTTCCCAAACCTGCAGGTGTTAATGTGGTCACTGGCAAATGGATATACCGCCACAAGTTCAATCCTGACGGCTCCTTGGCGCGGTACAAAGCTCGGTGGGTTGTTCGGGGTTTCACTCAAAAGGAAGGCATGGACTATGAGGAGACTTTCAGCCCAGTGGTGAAACCGGCCACGATCCGTGTGGTTCTCAGCCTCACCACCTCTGGTTCTTGGCCCATACATCAACTTGATGTCAAGAACGCATTTCTTCATGGTGAACTCAAGGAGACAGTCTATTGTGCACAACCATCCGGCTTCATCGACCCCTCTCACCCGGATCATGTTTGTCTCCTCCGTAAGTCTCTCTACGGCTTGAAACAAGCCCCCCGCACGTGGTTTCATCGCTTCAAGTCTTTCCTCTTATCCCTTGGTTTTCATGCATCCAAAAGCGACTCCTCACTCTTCATTATGTCTCACGGGTCCTCCGTTGCTTATCTACTCGTCTACGTTGATGACATAATTCTCACCGCAAGCACACCGCATGTTCTTCACTCCATCATCCACTCCCTCAAAGCCGAATTTTCCATGACAGACCTCGGCGAGCTTCATCACTTCCTCGGCATTATTGTCACACCCAACCGATCCGGTCTCTTCTTGAGTCAGCAACAATATACATTAGAGGTTTTGGATCGCGCCCATATGCTCAACTGCAAACCTGTGTCCACCCCAATTGACACCACCGCCAAACTCTCTTCTACCGATGGCCGCCTCCTTTCCAACCCAACCACCTATCGCAGCATTGCCGGTGCCTTGCAATACCTCACCCTAACCCGTCCGGACATATCATATGCGGTGCAACAGATTTGCCTTTTCATGCATCAACCAAGGGATACTCACATGCAACTAATCAAGCGTGTTCTTCGCTATCTCCGGGGTACCACCCACTTTGGACTTCAGCTCTACAAGTCCTCCTCTCTCGATCTCATGGCCTATACCGACGCCGATTGGGCAGGTTACCCTGATACGAGAAAATCCACGTCGGGGTTCTGTGTCTTTCTCGGCAACAGCTTGATCTCCTGGTCCTCCAAACGCCAGCCGACCGTTTCCCGCTCCAGCGCCGAGGCTGAATACCGTGGCGTTGCAAACTGCGTTGCCGAATCTTGTTGGGTCCGTCAGCTTCTCCACGAACTACGGCGCCCCCCTTCTCGAGCCACCATTGTATATTGTGACAACATCAGTGCATCCTACCTCTCAACTAATCCAGTTCAGCATCAGCGCACTAAACATATAGAGATTGATCTTCACTTCGTCCGTGATCGCGTGGCACTCGGCGAAGTGCGGGTTCTCCATGTTCCGTCCAGTTCTCAGTTTGCAGACTTGTTCACCAAGGGGCTTCCTTCACAGGTCTTCACTGAGTTTCGATCCAGCTTGAACGTCCTCCCAAACGGCATTCCAGCCGAGGGGGGTGTTAACATGTATGTATGTAGGGCGCACGTCGCCTCCTAGTTTGTAGGATCTGAACTGACTACCCCGGCTGCGTGCCTTGTCCATAGGGTGTATATATGTAACACTGATGTATGTGTGATTAGTCAACACAAGAGAGCAAGTTTACTCTCCAACTCAAACCTCTCAAGTGTATGTGTATGTGGTGGTTAGGCTGGTTAGTAAATGCCACAGTCAAAGATCCTACAGTAGCATCATCCTGCAGTTGCTATAAATGTTGTAGCAGATCCCTTGCACTCATATCATCATATCACACTCTGCTGTTCACTTGTCCATCAATGCCACAGCGATCTCCATGTGAAAGGGGCAGCACAGAGATTTTGAAATGTGTTCTTCTCTTGACTGTCACATCTTGGAAAACCTACACACACTGCAATTGAAACTGTGCGCCAGGGTTAAGCAGAGACATAAGTACTATTAGTCCTAAATGTAGTACGTACAGTACAGGCACTGCTTAATTAAGGACGTGCTGCATTAATGCGGCATTGCTTCATGTGCCCATTGGTTTGGGGGCCTGCTCCATTTTTATATGGTTGAAATCTTGGAGCAAGAAAAGCGAGAGGCTTGCGTTGGCATTTGTCAGCAAGCATTGGCTTATTAGCAAGACAAGATAGGAGTACTTCCATTAATCTAATCCTAGAATCTCCCCGCTTCACAGTCACCACATGAAATTAGTGACGTACTGCCCATGGTCAGGGTAGACATAAAAATAAAAATGAATGAAAACTATTTTTTCCCCTCTGCCTAGTCGAGTTAAAAAGGTGCAGCATAAATTAAGAAGAGAAAGGCAAAGGAAAAAAGAGCCGTCTGTTTTGTGATCTTTATCCAGTTCCTTTTTGCAGTTGCAGGCAACACACATGCTAATCGGCCAATGGTGATGTTGTTGCGTTTGGATAACTGGGGGTGGTTTCTGCTCTGCGGATAATGAGGATTTGCAAAATGTCCACTATCTCTATCTGTTTCTGTTGAAAACAAAAAAGAAAAATGTCCACTACCAGTAGTTACTTTGACCAGAGGAGTAGGTGCTGGTGGGTAGATGGCACCGGTGGCTATGTATGTGCAGGGCAGGGCAGGGCAGAGCTTCTTGGAGCCTAGTGTGCCTTTCTGAAGCCACCATTCTGCTCGCTTGCATCATTGGCCTCTCTCCCCCACTCTCCCGCTTCACTGCTCCAGCCTTCAAGTCTCTTTCTCCCACCTCTGCTCCACTGCCCAACCCTTAAATCAATTCCGAGCACTCCACCAGCTAAATTGTGTGAGCTCTCTCTCTTTTCTTTCTTTTGTACTCTTCGTTGCATTTCTCTCTCCCTGTGTGTTGGCGCAATCTTGTTTGGTTCTTGATCACCTGCCATGGTTTCCATCTTCTGATTTGGTTGGTTTCAAGACAGTTTGTGGAGAATGAGAGAGATGGAGGCACTGGAGAAGAAAAGCCACAGATCCTTGGCCAAAGCCAAACCACTCAAGCCCTCCTACAACTACAATGCCCCATCCAGGCACAAGCGTTCCAAGAGGTTGGAAACATCATCATCTTCTCCTCTGCAAATTTCCCTCTTCCTTTTCTCATCTTGATTGATGCTTATAAGTTAGTGCTCATCAAAATGTTTTTATGCTTTGTAATGGCAGTGATTTGGAGGAGAAAAATGCCAACGATGCGCTGCATTCTTCGCAGAAAGCGTCTCATAATCAGCCAAAGTTGGTAAGTTTTTGTCCTTTTTCTTGTGCTCCATATAGTGCCACTGCTTCTCTGTAGATTTGAGATTTTCCCTTTTTTTGTGGTGTCTTCTAGAATGGCAGAAACTCAAACTCTCATCTGCAGAGCGAAACCAACAAGGGAATCCAGCCCAAGACTGACACGCAAGACTCACTCAGAAAAGAGGCAAGCATCATCTTTTTTTCTTTGCTGTTGTTAGCTCACAGGCAGAAGAAATCAGAGACTGAATCTTGAAAGAATTGCCACAACATTTTCATCTCCGGATGCCGAACCGCACTCAGCATCATTTTGGTCTAATGAGATGACGATGCTCTGACGCAGATTGTGCAGCTGGAGAGGCACCTTGACGATCAGCAAACGGTGCGCGGCGCACTGGAGAAAGCGTTGGGTCCCAACCCTGCTCCGCTCACTCTGTCCAATGAGAGCCCAATCCTCCAGGTGAGACTTACAGTTTTACCAGGAAATCTATCTTTCATTTTAACACCATCTGTTCATTCATTAATAGTAGTATGTGTTCATCAGATGAAACTGAAACTGATGTTTTCTTTTGGCAGCCCACTAACCAGCTGATAAGGGAGGTTGCCACATTGGAACTGGAGATCAAGCACCTGGAGCAGTACCTCCTAACACTGTACAGGAAGGCATTTGAGCAAGCGCCCACGGTGCCATCCTCACTTGTCGTCCGTCAGGAGGAGCCGGCGCCGCCAAAGCCGTCAGTGAGCTCACGGTCTGCGCAGATGGAGGAAACGCCCAAGCCAAAGGCCACCGCCGGAAGAGGTGGCGATGCGATGCTCCATTACAGCTGCCCTCCCCTTAGCAAGAGGAGGAATGGCACGATGATGGAGGACTGCTCTCCGTCCACATGCCCAACCAAGGCCATGGACTCTGATCATGGCCTGCGCAGCCAGTCCGCGCTGTCGTTCCGCGGCGTGTGCTCGTCGAGGATATCGCCGTCGGAGGAGAGCCTGGCGAGAGCTCTTCGCTCCTGCCACTCTCAACCTTTCTCCTTCTTGGAGGTGACCCATCTGAATTTTCCAATTCCACAGTTGGCTTCAGACAGTTTCATGTTGAAGTTCAGACACAACATACTACTGGTAACAGAAAATTCACTGAAATTTGAATAAATGTGCTGCAACGGCAACATTCAAATTCAAAATGGTTGATGTTACTGCTGCAAACTGTTGCAAGATTTTAAATTCTGTTACTTATCAGCTAACCTGACTGACATTATTATGTTATTTCGCAGGAAGGAGAGGCTGCTACTACATCAGGAGTGGTAAGCCTGGCTGACTATCTGGGGACTAATGTGGCTGACCACATCCCTGAAACCCCAAACAACCTTTCTGAGGAGATGGTGAGGTGCATGGCAGGGGTGTACTGCAAGCTCGCAGATCCACCTCTGGTTCACCACCGTGCATCGTCGTCGCCGACGTCGTCGCTCTCATCGACGACGAGTGTGGTCTCCCCACAGTACCTTGGGGACATGTGGAGCCCCAATTGCAGGAGAGAAGCCACTCTGGACTCGCGGCTGATCAACCCGTTCCACGTCGAGGGGCTCAAGGAGTTCAGTGGACCGTACAACACAATGGTTGAGGTCCCGTCGATTTCCCGCGACCGCCCGAGGCTTAGAGAAGTCGAAGATTTGCTCCAAACTTACAAGTGAGCTGCTCCTGCATTTTATTTTCGTACTCTCCAAACGTTCTTGTCCAAATAGGGAAATGTACGAAAATTCTTGTGTTCTATTGTTCAGTGCTACTAATGTGGTATGAGCAGTTGTGAATGAGCACTGATAGGTTTGACGTTTTCAGGTTAATTCTTCATCGGTTGGAGAGCGTCGACCTCCGGAGGATGGCGAACGAGGAGAAGCTCGCCTTCTGGATCAACATACACAACGCATTGTTGATGCATGTAATGCTTGCTTGCTCCCTGGTCCAGTCCATACTACTCACATAGATACAGTATATATTTGTCTGAATGAGTGAAATGATGAAGCGTTGGCACAAACTCCCACAGGCTTACCTCAAGCATGGCATCCCGCAGAACCATCTGAAGAAGACATCACTTCTTGTCAAGGTAAGGTGGGACAGCTGAATCAAGAAAGCAAGCGCCGTTCTTCTTCTTGCTGCTTTCTTGGGATGTGACACTGACAGAGGAAATTCCCTTTTGCCCAGGCCGAGTGCAAGATCGCCGGGCGCAGCATCAACGCGGCGGCCATCCAGGGGCTGGTCCTCGGATGCAGCACCCACTGTCCTGGACAGGTATGTACTCCCAAACCATGTATGGCTATGTTGCATCATTTGGTCAAGAAGGCATGGTGCTGCTTATCGAGTGGTAGTATCTCCAATGCTGCATCATTTGGTCAAGAAAGCATGGCGCAGATCGAGTAGAATGTTCCTGCAATACTTGATTAAATGTATGGACAAATTCTGATTGTAACACTTTGGCCGGCGCATGCAGTGGCTGAGGACTTTGCTGCAGCCAAGGATGAAAAGCAGAGGGAGCAAAGCAGGGGGGCAATGGCAAGCCTTTGCCATCCATCGGCCCGAGCCTCTCCTGCGCTTCGCGCTTTGCTCCGGGAGCCACTCCGATCCCGCGGTATGATATGAACTACTCTAGACTCTAGCACGCACCAGAAATTTTCAGATTTCCGAAAAGATGCTCCCAAAAGACGGAACACTCTTAGCATCGAGACATACATACAAACACTGTCGCGAGACTTTCTTTTGACTAATTGGATGTAGAGGAAACATGAGGAGTATAACCCTAGTAGAGTAAAGTGGAGTGGAACAAATGTTTCCCAAAGTGATAAAGCTAAATGCACCACGGCATGACACAACACAATGATGAAACAAAACTTAACTTGACACCCCTTTTTCTTTCTCCATGGAATGTTGCTGCATCTTTTCTTTTGTTGGCCAAAGTAAATACTCCCTCCGTTCCTAATTACTTGTCTTAGATTTGTCTAGATAGGGAGGTATCTAGTTCTAGAGCGGCTCCTCGCCGGAGCGGCTCCTCGCCGTATCTAGACAAATCTAAGACAAGTAATTCGGTACGGAGGGAGTACCAACCAGCAGTCCAGCAGTAGATTACTGATCCATGCAAGGCGCGACGGGCATGCAGGTGAGGGTGTACACGCCGAAGCGGCTGTTCCAGCAGCTCGAGGCGGCCAAGGAGGAGTACATCCGCGCCACGGTGGGGGTCCGCCCGCCGGACCATCAGCACCGCCGCGGCAGGGTGCTGCTTCCCAAGCTGGTGGAGGCCTACGCCAGGGACGTCGGCCTCTCGCCGGAGCGGCTCCTCGACGCGGCGCAGCGGTGCCTGCCGGAGAGTGTGCGGGCAGCGGTGCAGCGGTGCCGGCCGCAGCAGCAGCAGCATCAGGGGACGACGGCGAGCAAGGCGGTGGTGGAATGGGCGCCGCACAGGCAGAGCTTCCGGTACCTGCTCGCCAGGGACCTCGCGTTCCCGCACCTCAGCTGATCGCAGCTTCCACGGGCCACGGCATTGGCCATCACCCGCATTGTTGCCGTGGCTGGGCCTTTGCTTGACTTGACTTCATTGATTAGTGGCAGTGAACGAGATTAATTAAGTCATCACTAAATTGTTGATAGATTTGGTTCTAGGATTACACTACTTATCTCCATTTTCTTGTGTGTATCTACTTTGTCCAAGGAGATGCGCGCGCTGTAAAGACATTTTGCCTTTTGTAGATAAAGATATGATGGAGGATGAGGGCAACCAATTGTTGTTTCAATCTTTTACAGGAAATTTCTTACTCTTAGTATTGAGTGCAGGGGCGGGCCCAGGATTTAAAGAGGGTATATTTAGAAATAGTAAGACTAACGATTCTTTAATAGCCTAAAGCCTATAATGGGGCATAATTGAATACGTAAAAGGCTGCTAATTTTTACAAGTAATGATCATTGTCACATTGTTACAAATTTATGGACATTCTCACATTACAAATTCGCATCACAAATCATGAACATTTTTTTAAAAAAAACTCCTCCCATGCATTAATTAAGAGCATGTTCGGGAGCCCTCCAACTCTCAACTCCATCAACTCCAGGTCCAGATCTCACCCGAACGCTCCAACTCTTGGCTTTGAGGGAAATAAGCTGGCGATTCGGTACATACAAATTTGCTTGAGTTACGGAGTTGGCAAACTCAAACTCCGCGAAAATTGGGAAATTGGAGTTGTCGATAATCACACCGAGGGTGTCACTGCAAAGTGAAACGGCCGGTACCGGTTCGATCGATCAGGCAAGAACACCTGGTCACGCATCTCCGCCTGACCAGGCCTACGGCCCAACCCTTCTTTCCCACACTGTTTGGAATGTCATCTTGCTCCGCATGGGCCTGTAACATCCTAAATTTTCAGTTTGGATGTTATACATAGATCATCATATGCATATCATATTTTATTTGCATTTTGGTTGCGAGTCTAGAAATCTTAAGCAACTCAATGACCCAAGGAGAGAGTTGGAGATTTCATTTATTTTCATGTTCGAATTTTCTTAAATTTGAAAAGAGGATCATTTTGATTTTAATAATTTTTCTCTCCAAAATATTTCCAATACTAAAATAATGAGAGGAAATAAAATGACTTCTCCAAAATATCAGAGGAATATTGGAGGAAAAATATTAAAATTAAATAAATATTTTATTTCGAATTTTATCGCAATTTTATTTGAATTAGAAAAATATGCATTTTTCAAAACTGCATAATTAGGCCAGAAAAATGTTCCCCTCGTTCTAAATATTTTATTTAGACGGCGAAAATTATTTTTGGCATTTTTAGAATTTTTTTATATGTATTTAAGATTTTTCTTCAGCGGAATTTTATTTTTTTTAAAAAGTCATGCGCCAAACTGGGCCGGCCCCGCTGGGAGCCAGGCCTCGGCCCAGCACCCCGCCGCCTCGCGCCGCGCCCGTGTCCCCGCCGGACTCCGGCGAGGAGTCCGGATCGTCGTCGCCGCCCCGCGCCCCTCTCGCCCAAGTCAGATCCCCGGGGCCCCTTTATATGCAGCCGCCCCGGCCCCCTCCTCCCACATCGCCAGCCGTCGCCGCCCCCAAGCCACAGCAGCAGCAGCAGCGCCGTCGCCGCCTGCTCCGCCGCCGCACCGCCGCCCCGCGCCGACGCCGCCACCTCGCGCCGCCCCGCCTCGCCGGAGCCACCGCCCGCCACCATTGACCCGCCGCCGCGAATCGATAAAAAAACCGCCGCCGGTTTTTCTTTCAGTTTAGAGCTAGATCGTTTTTTTAGGGTTAGGGTTTTTCTCGGTTTTCTTCGGTTTCTCTATTTAGCGGACGTTCGTCCGAACGCTTCTGTTCATGAACGTGTTCGTTCTTTCGTCTCTGCTAGCGAACGTTCGTTCGTTAGTCTTTTATTTTTATTTTATTTCCGACCAGGGACCTATCCGCGATTATTTTTATCACAGATTAGCCTCTGATCTTCAAACGCCCGCAACTTTTTAACCCTTTGTCCAAATCCAGTGAAACCAACGCCAAAATCTTCGTCTCCAAGCCCTCTTTCCAGTTAACCAACTTGAACATGATTTTGATAAATTAAAATTTGGTTTCAAGCAGATTTGATTTCGAATTTCTTTTGATCGTAGTTTGAGTTTCGTAGCTCCGATTTGAATGATTCTTTTTGCAAATCGAAGCTCTTCATTTGAACTTTCAGTTTGGACTTTCTCATCTGAGTTTTACCCGTGCATCTATGCTTGAGTGCTTATGTATGGTATTGTTTGTTTGTGATAGAATTTCCGGAGTGCGAAGCATGCTACTACGAGTCTCTAGGGTTTGCAGATCATCAGTAAGACAAGTAACACTTTGATCATATCCTTTTATTACCCAGTTTTTATGCATTAGATTCAATCCTCAAACATTGCATGAGTAGGATCTGCTTAACATGTGAGTTTTGGGAAGTAGATGATGAGGTAGAACATATTGCCCCTTTTTATCAAACCCTGGAGTTACTTCTACGTTATGCTTATCCCACTATGCTATGCTTGTACACGTGGTTTGGTTGAGTGTATCCATGACATATATGAGAGCTGTTAAATAATGGTTAACTTAATGTGGCTACTTTAATACACATCTGGGTGGATTGGTGTAACACCCCAAAATTCTAAATTTTGGAATGTTATAATAAATAGATAGATTGATTGTTTGTTTGATTGTTGTGTGATTGATTGAGTGAAATTCGAAACTTTTTGAAAGTTAAATGAGAGGGAATAAAAGGACTTTCCCAAACTTTCACCTTTTTGCATTTTGATCTCCGTGAATTCAAATTCTTTTCAAATACAAAACCCTCGAGAGAAGATGACATGACTTCTTCCATTTAATTAAATGAAAATGGGTTTTTGAAAAGATTTGAATTTTATTTGGAAATATTTCAAATTCAGAAACTTTAAGCAACTCAATGATTTTCATGAGAGAAGATAAAATGACTTCTCAAAAATATATGAAATACGAGTTGGAAGTTTAAAAGGATCAAATTTAAAGTCCGTTCAAGTTATTTTTTCAATTTGGAGTTATTTGGGTTTTATTCAAATTATTTTTCTCCAAAAATAAAATAAATAGAAAATAGGGTAAAATGATTCCCTACACCAGAAAATTGGAGAGAAATAATTTTGAAATAATTTTGATATTTTTAAAATGATTTTTATTGGATTTTAGTGGGGAAGTAGCACTCTTTGAATTGTTCGCATTTGTCTCTATTTTATATGACTTGACAAAAATGTCCACATTGTAGAAAATCGTTTTCTGAAAATTTTGATATATAATATGGCTATATAAAATTGTATTTTATTTTCGTTATCCAGTTTTCCTTTTTGTTTCTATATAAAAAAAGAAAAAAAAACTACGCGTGCGCCTGGAACTAACCGCCGCCCACATGCGTAGCATAGCAGCAGGCTGGCCCGTTTTTCTTTTGTTTTCTTTTGTCTTTTTATTTTATTTTATTATCGTTAAAGTTTAAATTTTTTTTGAAACAAATTTCAGAAAAAAATAGACTTCGGAAAAAAATGCAGCACGACGCGCGGCCGGCCGAGGCCTTTAGGCCAGCGCGAGGCGTTAGCCTTTTTCATCTCTGTTTCGTATATTTTCGTCTACGTTTAGTCCCACATTGCCTAACCTTTGACCTCAAAACTTTTTTCTACCTATAAATATAGACCCATATAGCCTCCAAAAATCATCCGAATCGGGTTAAATCAATATTTTGGTTTGACTAGATTCATTTAAGAAAAATATTTTTCTCCTCTCCGGCGTGATTTCTGGAAGTTGTCTCCTCTCTCCGAAGTTGTTTTTTCTCTACTTTATAAAGGTATCTTTCTTTGTTTTTTTCCTTTTATACTTTCGTAGCTTATTATTTCTAGACTAATACGATAGAACAACTAGATTATCAATTAGTCTACGTATTTATACATTAGACCCTACTCGTAGCTATTTTTCTTTCGTAAAACAGCTTGACCCTGATTTTTCAAATAACTTTTCACTCGTTTATCCAAATTAGATGAAACTAGCGTCTATAGCTTCGTCTTGTTTTCACCTATCCAGTGAACCTGTCACATCAACTTTTTGAAATTTTTAATTTTCAAATTTTGTTCAGATTCATATTCAAACTTCTTTTGAACATAATTTGAGTTTTGTAACTCCGATTTAGTTGATTCTTTTTGCAAATCGAAGCTCTTGACCTAAACTTTTTGATAAGGCCAAACTCACATAATTTTGGTACGGTTAGAAATTTTTTTATGTTGCAAGAGTTAATTGCTTGGTTTTGATGTTTTCCGAACTATCTTCTTCGTTCTTCCCGATCTTTTGAGTGATTGCTTATGTGTGGTTACTATTGCTTGCTCACGATAGATTGAATGGAGTGTGACGAGTAGAACTATCAAGAGTTATGAGTGCGAATCATCTTCATCAACAGTACAAGGCAAGTTCACACTTTGATCATATCCCTTCCATACCCAGTTTTTATGCATTAGTTTCACCCTCAAACATTGCATGAGTAGGACTTGATAACATGTGGGTATTGGGAAGTAGTTGATGAGGTAGGAACCTATTGTCCTGTATCAAACCCTGGGAGTTACTTATACGTTATGCTTATACTGCTATGCTATGTTCGTAGACGTGGATTTGGTTGAGAGTATTCATGACAGATGTGAGAGTTCATAATTAATGGTTAACTTAAGGTGGCTACTTAAACACACATCTGGGTGGAATGGTTGGGGCACCCTGGAGTACCCAGTGGTTTGCCCGGGCACCTGGAGAACCCAGTGCTTGCAAGGGGATCCCGGAGGACTCGTGTGATCACCCTATGGAATGCCACCCAAGCTCAAAGGGATCATAAGATTATTCATGCTAGAAACTTCTGTGTGCAGCCATAAGCTATTATGGGCTCTAGCATAGTTGAGTAAGTTGCGTGAAGCTCTTGAAGAGATAGACTAGCAGGTAGTGGGTTGTAGGTGGTATAGTCTATCCGGAGTAGAGAGTTAATGCTTCTGAAAGACTGTGTCTCGGTCATCCGTTTCTCAAACATCATGTTGTGCGAGAAATCCAACGGACGAGATCGAGTCTGGTGGGGAAAAGTGCGCAAACCTCTGCAGAGTGTACAAACTAATCATGATTAGCCGTGTCCCCGGTTATGGACATTTTGAGTATCTGGTTCTTGGATTATCATATTGATCTCATCACGTTACTTAAATAATTTGTTGGGTTAATGATGTTAATTTGGGATTGAGTTGGAGGAACCTTCTCAATATTTTTTTCAACCAACTTTGGAGTTAAATAAATTATATTCCTTTGCAGTAGGGAAAAATTGGCTTTTCGTAAAAACATTATAACCATAGAGCTTTTCCACCAGCCAAATATGCATGTAGTGATAGCTATTATTCATCATTATCCTCTGGTGTGAATTTGCCAGTACATTCAATGTACTGACCCTTTGTGGATGAAACGTCTCATGTTGCAGGACTTCTTACGACGAGTAAGTGATATGTTAGGGTTACGATTTCTACACTCAACTTTGCCGTTTGTGTTGATGGGATCCACAACCTTGTTGTTACTTCCTCTATTTGGATTGAGGTAATAGTATTTACGTTATTTTATACATGTGATTTACCTCTGTTATAAATCCTCGAGTACTGTGTGTGTTAGCGTACCGATCCAGGGATGACACTTAAGCACAGAGACTTGACCATCTGAGATTGGGTCGCTACAAGATGGTATCAGAGCACATGTTGACTGTAGGACGTGACCCAAGAAACTGGCAAGCCCATAGGAAGGATTTTCTCTAAAACTTTCTTTTTCAAAAAGATCTTTTACCTCTCTTCTCTTCTGTGCTTATTCAAATATTCCCTTTTATTGAGACCATACCCCTTTTCCCTTTTGACCACTCAAAGATTCGACTGATGAGACCACTCCAAGAAGGACAAGATATTGAACCACAAATACCACTTTGGAATGAAGAGGATTTTACAGAGCATTATAATAATGGAAACTACAATGGTTGAAGACTCCAAAGACTAGGAGAAATTTGAAGGCTCTGAAGAATTTACAGATTGGTATGACCTAGGAAGGCTACCATTATGGAACTGGTCAGACCATAGAAGCTGACAGTACCCGAGATCAAGGTGTGTCGGAGAAAGACCGGAACATGGAGAGTTAAAAACTCAAAGTTTTTGTCAAAAACCCTAAGGCAGGTGATATCAATTATTGAAGGATAGCTCATGGCAATGACAAGGGCAGAAACACGGCTATCCATGAGGTTATCGCCCGCTTACGTTATTGTCACCATGCTGAGTTAAGCATGCATATGCATGGAAGGATTGGATGGTAGAAGGCTAATGAAGCACCTATCAGCAAAAGATGAAGTTTTAACCTTAGCTGGTGTATCACCAGGATTTGGAGTATTACATCAAGAATTATAATATGGATCTTTAGGAAGCCGTATTTGACAAAGAAGCATTTTCATGAAGAGCTCAGGACCCTAGAAGCTGAAAGTAGCCAAGCAAGAGGAGCAAAACCTCGAGAATACCGGAGATTCGTCAGGAACTGAAGGACAGTAGGACCATGATTCATGACAAGGAAGTTGAAACCCAGAACTTTGGAACGCAACTCCAGAAATATTAAAGGACTTCATGAGAAACTTTGCGTCAACAGAGTTGATCCAGCAAAAGAACTTGAGGAGGACAAGCACAATTGGAAGAAGCCATCGGAGACATGAACAAGACCTGAAGAGTCTGGCGACGTTGAAGATTTATGGACCTTTAGAAGACCAAACCCCTGTTATCTACTTACGTTAGATGCGACGATGGTGAGTTGTCATTGTTTGATGTTTTTTTCGACAACCACAAAATAAAAAAAATATGTCTTTTCAAAACTATTGGTTGCATTGTGTGTATCCCTCTCTATCTCTCTCATCTCACCCCAAAACCCTTGGACCCAATAGAGGATGAATGGAAGCTCGTATTTTCTGGACCGATGAGTTAGTTGGAGACAGACCGATGGATTCAGAACATGGAGGATCACATAGAGAATAACCCTATAGTTGGAAATGATATGACCCAGCATGCTCTTCAGTGCTTTGAAAGAGGTGCTGCTACTTGGTGGAGGATGTACAAAACCATGAATGGATGGCAAGGAGTAACCACTTGGAAAGAATTTAAGTTGACTCCATAAAGATCTCATCTTGTGTCCCAGAAGTTGAAGCCTTATGGAAAGGATATGAAGAAACCTTGTGCATGCAAGATTTGTGGAGAAATAGGACACACCCATAAAGAACACAAGGATGAATGCCCTAATTGTGAAGGAAGTCACTCAGTTGAAGAATGCCCAACTAGGCAAATTACTTGTTTCTTGTGTGAAGGGACTACCCACTATCCTGCTCAGTGTCACATTTACCCCATGGTATGAAGAACCGTACATCATAAGAAAGAAGTAAAGAAAGGAGCCCTTATGGAAATTTTAGAAGAACCCGTGATGAAGAAGATGCCGGGGACACACCCAAAGAAGAACCAATTAAACCCTGCACCAAGTCATGCTATTCAGGTGGAGAAGAAGGACACATCTCCCAGAATTGTATGAATGGGGATCTAGTAGAATTCCCGACGGAGGAAGTAGAGTATGACCCATAAGAAATAGAAACCATGATTGGCATGGAAAGGTTCAGGAAGAGAAGCAGGTTGGATTCCAGGAAGGACCTGAGTCATATCACCTGTTACAGGTGCAAGGAGTCAGGGCACTACCTCAGTAGTTGCCCAAAAAGGAAACCTCGAGACTTGTCAGAAGTAATATGTTTTCGTTGTAATGGAGCAGGGCATTTTGCCAGAGAATGCCCCAAGGAGAAGGAGACTTGTGATAATTAGTGGTGTCTGTGAGAAGTATAGCAGTAGTAGTGAGAACATTTCTTTAGTATTGAGGTGTTGAGTTGAGGCATGTAAAGGAAATGCAAGAGATGGTAATAAGTTGAGAATCAATAAATTTAGCATCGGTGGTACTGATTTGGATTTTATGAGTTATTACTCTATGAAGAAAGATTTTGACCATTTTCGAGGATATGAGAAATATGGTCTATGAAAGATTGGAGCATTTTAAGGGTGGTAGTACCCTGTGAGGAGATTTGACCCCTGGAAAGGAATAATGTTGTTCCACGGAGTGGACTTCAAAAGTATAAGTTTTATATCGATATGCGGGATACCCCAAGAATATGAAGAGATGAAGTACTATTGGATCTAAAGGAGGTATGACGTTGGTAATATGGAGCAATTGTAACTCCAGGATGAGTCTGAGTAATCATGTCTTAGTTTGGTGCCAAAAGAAGGAAGATGGGACAGTACAATGGGATGGATTTAAGAATGCTAGGAAGTTGGATGTTGGAGTAATGATCAGTTGCCCCGATGATGAGTTCAAGGTTTACAAGTGATGAGATGGGCCATAACCCACAGGCTCCAGGACCTTCCAAGAAGCAAGCACACTCTTGCTGAAGGAAAAAAACCCTGGTAGAATTTACGACTTTATCAACGAACGATTTTATAGGAGTAACGCAAAACCTGAGAGTTGTGAAGAAACGATAGATGTTTGTTTGGCTTGCGGAATCCATGGATTTATCCGAACTTAGTTCGTCGACAAGAGAAATTTCTGCATTGCTTGTGAGGGTGACCGAGTGTTAGAATGCGAGATTCGCTAAACCATATACAAGGTAATGATTTGGGTGCGGGATGGATTGATCACCATACCGACTTACTCTTATTGTTCGCCTTGTTATATGGGATGGTAAATCTGAGTGGCTTACCCATAGTAGAGCGACGACGATCAACACCTTGTTTGAACCTTAGAATGGTATGACAATTTTTCCCCTTGTACAAGGCAGCTGTTGCCAACTATAGGTCATACGGTGATGTTCAAGCCCAGACCCGTTTTCTTCAGGGACCCAATCAAATTGTTTGTTGACCACCATGAGATATTGATAGTTTTTTAGTTTTGGCGCTAGACCCGTCAGCTAAGAAGACCCAGTCTCGGAATAACCTTACCAAGATGAAAGGACAGAAGAATCGAGGAAAAGGTTATGCCGCTATCGGAAGAGCCAAAGAAGGAATTATACTGAAGATCTGAGAAGACCGGCCTTGTCAAGAATAAGGATGGAGTATATGAGTATTGATGGGACCGTAACGATGTTTCTAAGGGTGGTAGCACCCCAGACCCCTGAGAAGCTCGATGGATTTTGAGGAGACCCCCAAACCCTAACCTATTTCTTTCTAGCCTCTCCGAATCTCGAGGACGAGATTCATTTTAAGGGTGGTAGGTTTGTAACATCCCAAAATTCTAAATTTTGGAATGTTATAATAAATAAATAGATTGATTGTTTGTTTGATTGTTGTGTGATTGATTGAGTGAAATTCGAAACTTTTTGAAAGTTAAATGAGAGGGAATAAAATGACTTTCCCAAACTTTCACCTTTTTGCATTTTGATCTCCGTGAATTCAAATTCTTTTCAAATACAAAACCCTCAAGAGAAGATGACATGACTTCTTCCATTTAATTAAATGAAAAGGGTTTTTTTGAAAAGATTTGAATTTTATTTGGAAATATTTCAAATTCAGAAACTTTAAGCAAATCAATGATTTTCATGAGAGAAGATAAAATGACTTCTTCAAAATATATGAAATACAAGTTGGAAGTTTAAAAGGATCAAATCTAAAGTCTGTTGAAGTTATTTTTTCAATTTGGAGTTATTTGGGTTTTATTCAAATTATTTTTCTCCAAAAATAAAATAATTGTAAAATAGGGTAAAATGATTTCCTACATTAGAAAATTGGAGAGAAATAATTTTGAAATCATTTTGGTATTTTTAAAATGATTTTTATTGGATTTTAGTAGGGAAGTAGCACTCTTTGAATTATTCACACTTTTCTCTATTTTATATGACTTGACAAAAATGTCCTCATTGTAGAAAATCTTTTTCTGAAAATTTCGATACATAATATGGCTATATAAAATTTTATTTTATTTTCGTTATCCAGATTTCCTTTTTGTTTCTATATAAAAAAGAAAAAACTATGCGTGCGGCTGGAACTAACCGCCGCCAACATGCGTAGCATAGCAGCAAGCCGGCCCGTTTTTCTTTTCTTTTCTTTTGTCTTTTTTCTATTTGTCTTCTCTCTTCGAAGTTGTCTTTTCTCTACTTTATAAAGGTATCTTTCTTTGTTTTTTTCCTTTTACTTCTGTAGTTTATTATTTCTAGACTAATACGATATAATAATTAGATTATCAATTAGTCTACGTATTTATACATTAGACCCTAGCCGTAGATATTTTTCTTTCGTAAAACAGCTTGACCCTGGTTTTTCAAATAGCCATAACTTTTCACTCGTTTATCCAAATTAGATGAAACCAGCGCCTATAGCTTCGTCTTGTTTTCACCTATCTAGTGAACCTGTCACATCAAATTTTTGAAATTTTCAAATTTCAAATTTTGTTCAGATTCATATTCAAACTTCTTTTGAACATAACTTGAGTTTTGTAACTCTGATTTAGTTGATTCTTTTTGCAAATAGAAGCTCTTGACCTAACCTTTCTGATAAGGCCAAATTCACATAATTTTGGTACTGTTAGAAATTGTTTTATGTTGCAAGATTTAATTGCTTGGTTTTGATGTTTTCCGAACTGTCTTCTTCGTTCTTCCCGATCTTTTGAGTGATTGCTTATGTGTGGTTACTATTGCTTGCTCACAATAGATTGAATGGAGTGTGACGAGTAGAACTATCAAGAGTTATGAGTGCGAATCATCTTCATCAACAGTACAAGGCAAGTTCACACTTTGATCATATCCCTTCCATACCTAGCTTTTATGCATTAGTTTCACCCTCAAACATTGCATGAGTAGGACTTGATAACATGTGGGTATTGGGAAGTAGTTGATGAGGTAGGAACCTATTGTCCTGTATCAAACCCTGGGAGTTACTTATACGTTATGCTTATACTGCTATGCTATGCTCGTAGACGTGGATTTGGTTGAGAGTATTCATGACAGATGTGAGAGTTCATAATTAATGGTTAACTTAAGGTGGCTACTTAAACACACATCTGGGTGGAATGGTTGGGGCACCCTGGAGTACCCAGTGCTCGCCCAAGGGGATCCCGGAGGACCCGTGTGATCACCCTATGGAATGCCACCCAGGCTCAAAGGGATCATAAGATTATTCATGCTAGAAACTTTCATGTGCAGCCACAAGCTATTATGGGCTCTAGCATAGTTGAGTAAGTTGCGTGAAGCTCTTGAAGAGATAGACTAGCAGGTAGTGGGTTATAGGTGGTATAGTCTATCTGTAGTAGAGAGTTAATGCTTCTGAAAGACTGTGTCTTAGTCATCCGTTTCTCAAACATCATGTAGTGCAAGAAATCCAATGGAGGAGATCGAGTCTTGTGGGGAAAAGTGCGCAAACCTCTGCAGAGTGTACAACCTAATCATGATTAGCCGTGTCCCCGGTTATGGACATCTTGAGTATCTGGTTCTTGGATTATCATATTGATCTCATCACCTTACTTAAATAATTTGTTGGGTTATTGATGTTAATTTGGGATTGAGTTGGAGGAACCTTCTCAATATTTTTTTCAACCAACTTTGTAGTTAAATAAATTATATTCCTTTGCAGTAGGAAAAAATTGGCTTTTCGGAAAAACATTATAACCATAGAGCTTTTCCACCAGCCAAATATGCATGTAGTGATAGCTATTATTCATCATTATCCTCTGGCGTGAATGTGCCAGTACATTCAATGTACTGATCCTTTGTGGCTGCAACGTCTCATGTTGCAGGACTTCTTACGATGAGTAAGTGATACGTTAGGGTTATGATTTCTACACTCAACTTTGCCGTTGGTGTTGATGGGAATCCACAACCTGGTTGTTACTTCCGCTATTTGGATTGAGGTAATAGTATTTACGTTATTTTATACATGTGATTTACCTTTGTTATAAATCCTCGAGTACTGTGTGTGTCAGCATACCGATCCAGGGATGACACTTAAGCACAGAGACTTGACCGTCTGAGGTCGGGTCGCTACAATTGGTTGAGGCACCCTGGAGCAGCCAGTGGTTGTCTGGGCACCTGGAGCAATCCAGAGCTGTCCTGGGATATCCCGAAGTACCCATGCGATCATCCTATGGTTTGCCACCCAGTCTCAAAGGGATCATAAGATTATTCATGCTGGAAACTTCTGTGTGCAGCCACAAGCCATTATGGGCTCTGGCCTAGTTAAGTAAGTTGTGGGAATCCTTTCCATGATGGGCTAGCAGATGCAGGGGATTGTAGGTGTACCGGCCTATCTATCGGTTAAGGGGACCTCTTCGGAAAGACTGTGTCTCGGTCATCCATTTCTCAAACAGCATGAAGTGTGAGAAATCCAACGGAGGAGATCGAGTATTATGGGGAAAAGTGCGCAAACCTCTGTAGAGTGTACAAACTAATCATGGTTAGCCGTGTCCCCTGTTATGGACATCTTGAGTATGTGGTACTTGAATTATTGATTTGATCTCATCACTCTTAATTAATTTTGTTGGGCTGTTAATTACCTTTAACCGGGATTGAGTTGGAGGAACCTTCTCAATGTTTATAAACTACCATGATAGTTAAACAAAATATATTCATTTGTTGTGGGGAAAAATTGGCTTTTAGCAAAAACATGATAATGGTAGAGCCTCCACCAGCCATATATGCATTTAGTTATAGCAGTTACATGTTCATTGCTCTACAGTGTTATTTTGCCAGCATATTCCATGTGCTGACCCGTTTTCGGGCTGCAACGTATTAAGTTGCAGACTTTTCAAACGATGAGTAAGGTGCGCTAGGTCGTTGTCGTGCACTCAGCTATGCCGTTGGAGTTGATGGACTCACTTTATCGTCGAAGCCTTCTGCTGTTATCTTATTTAGATGGCCTTAAGCCATATTATCGTAATAAGTTCTCTTTTGAGACTATCGATGTATTAAGTGTGTGATTGCACTCTGTTATAAATCCTTCAAGTACGGTGTGTGTCAGCATTACCGATCCAGGGATGACACTTATGCACACAGATTTGACCGATTGAGGTTGGATCGCTATAGGGCCACATAGGGGCGATTTGATGGGCTTCAGGCTCGCTCCCTCCTGCCAGCAAGAAGAGGTCTTGCCGAACGGACCGCTCGCTCTAGGATCCATCGTGAGAAGCTGGAGGAGGCCAAATTTGGTGTTTTGATCCTTTTTGAAAAGTTTATCCCGATTTGACCCTGCTTTCAATTTTTTTGAGATTTGACCCTTTTCCTACCGCCAGGGAAGATGGCAGTAGGGTATAACTGCCTATCGCTAAGGTCTCTAGCGGTATGGTTGACGATAGAGGCAGACGGCCGTCGTCCATTGCTGACGTGGCCATGAGTCCCTACCACCAGAGTGGGAGGCAGTAGCTAGAACAAACCTACCGACAGGGTCGCTGGCGGTAGACATTAAACCCCCTGGAAAACCCCTTGCTCTTGTCTATACTATTCTGGAAAGCGCACTATTTTTACGGTAAGGTGTGCAACCCTACCGCCAGAGCCCTCGGCTGTAGGTGTAGATTAGGCGAATTCGGTGTTGATCATGAAAGTGGTTTATTTTTTACGGTAGGGTGCGCAACCCTACCGCCAGAGACTCTAGCGGTAGGGATCTGCCCTCTACAAACTTTATTTTGATTCCTACACAAAACTTGGTCATTCAATAACCATATTCTCACACATCATAATATAGTCTTGAAATAAAAATTATTATCATACATCGAAAATAAAGGATAGATACTTCAACACATCCAAGATAACAAATAGGTGATAGTAATAGTTCAACCTAACTAACAAGTTCTCCTTGTTCAACTCGACACAAAGTAAATAGTTCAACTCAACACATAGAAAATAGTCCATGTTCACTTAGCCTTCCTGCCCCTCTTGGCGGTACGCTCCTCGTTTCTATTCGAGCGGGTTCCATCTGGCTTTTTTGTGCGACAAGGAGGATGCTCTTTATAAATGGGGATGGACTTTGCCAATGCTTCTTTGGTTGTTTCTCCCTCTTGTCCTGGATTGGCTGAGTGGGTGGAGGTCCGTCATCATCGTCGTACTCCTCCTCGCCACCTCCTTCCTCTTCTCCCTCAGCTTGCTCCTCATCCTCTTCTTCCTCATCATCTTCTCCCTCGTCATCCTTAACAATGCGAGATGACGAGGCGGCCTGGTTAAAGGAAACTCCGCCAGCATGGCTCGATGAAGCGAGGGTACATGTAGACGGTCCAGGAACATGCGCATCAGCCGAGCTAGTGCATCCAATAATGCCCATTAGCTTGCGGCAACGGTTCATGATCTTATGCAATAACAAATAAAGAAGAACATGGCATGTATCATCTTTAGGGTTACAAATAAAGAAGAACATGACATGGATCAAATTTGTGGTTACTCGACCATAAGGTAAGGCTAGGAGGAGGCTCAAACTTACCTTCATCGCTTCCCTCAACTTGCTATCAGAATCCTTAGTCTCGGGATGGTAACTTAGCGCATCTGAGCCATCGAAAATGCTTATGTTCAGCTCTGAAGCCTACAAATGTAAGCATCATGAATAAGTTAGTGACAATGATTAAAGTAGATTCTCATCCAACTGCCGGCTCGAAAAAACTTAAAACAACTTACCACTCTGTTCATCAGGGGTGCATACTCCCTAAATTCACCTTTTAACTCTCTGATGCTTTCATTGTAGGCTTCATCATCGGAGTCATCCTCCTGCAGTTATGCGATAACGCCTGCCGTCCACTGTGGCCTTAGGCACACATGGTACTGTCCGGCCTAGTATCAAAACTAAAATTTGCAATCTAGTGTGCGACCTCATTAGCACTTTGATTAATCTGTTTCAGGTGAAAATTTTGAAGCAGTTTATAGATGGATATAACCTCCTTCTTCGAATCGATGAGGGATGACCTGTCAAGGTTTTTGCTACTTCTTGAGTTTGCGTTGGTTTTTCCCTTGAATAAGAAAGGGTGATGCAACAAAGTAGAGATAAGTATTTCCCTCAGTTAGAGAACCAAGGTATCAATCCAGCAGGAGGTACAAGCAAGTCCCCAATCTATGCACATGCACAAACAATCAAACACCTGCACCCAAGCGATAAAGGGGTTGTCAATCCCTTCACGGTCAATTGCAAAGGTGAGATCTGATAGAGATAGATAAAACTAAACAAAAGATATTTTTTTGGGTTTTTTGGTTTATAGATCTGAAAATAGAAGATTGCAAAATAGTAGATCAGAAACTAATATGATGGAAAATAGACCCGGGGGGCATTGCCTTCAGTAGAGGCTTCTCTCATGAAGGAAAATAGTACGGTGGGTGAACAAATTACTGTCGAGCAATTTATAGAAAAGCGCAAAGTTATGACGATATCCAAGGCAATGATTATGCATATAGGCATCACGTCCGTGTCAAGTAGACCGACTCTTGCCTGCATCTACTACTATTACTCCACACATCGACTGACTCCTGCCTACATCTAGAGTATTAATTAAGTTCAAGAGAACAGAGTAACGCATTAAGTAAGATGACATGATGTAGAGGGATAAACTCAAGCAATATGATGAAAACCCCATCTTTTTATCCTTGATGGCAACAATACAATACGTGCCTCCCTACCCCTACTTTGTCCCTGGGTGAGGACACCGCAAGATTGAACCCAAAACTAAGCACCTCTCCCATTGCAAGAAAAAACAATCTAGTTGGCCAAACCAAACAAATAATTTGAAGAGAAATACAAAGATATCAAATCATGCATATAAGAAATCAGAGAAGATTCAAATAATATTCATAGATAATCTGATCATAAATCCACAATTCATCGGATCTCGACAAATACACCGTAAAAGAAAATTACATCGGATAGATCTCCAACACTACTACAGGATGCTGCTAACGCGACACTACGATCAGAGACCCTTCGATGAAACTGTGTGCGATGCAGTAATCGCAAACCTTGGTGTAAAAGAACCATCAAAAAAGGTGCAAAACATTTGCGATGTCGGAGCCATCAAACACGATTCATATTTTAGTTGCGTGTGCGATGCAGGGCATACGGTTCAGTTCAATGAACTGTTTGCGATGAGGAGGAACAAAAGAAATGGGCAGCCAGATGAAGGCGTGTGCGATATACAACATACGGTTCACTCGGATGAACTGTTTTTAATGAGGAGGTACAATAGAAACGGGCAGCTAGATAAAGGTGTGTGCGATTGAGGGCATACGCTTCAGAAGGATTAACTATTTGCGATTAGGCAACAGAACAGAAACGGGTCAGCCAGATCAAAGTGTCTGCGATTATTAGCAAAAAGATGTCTGCGATTGATGGCATACACTTCACACGGATGAACTGTTTGCAATTAGCCACAACAAACTGAAACAGTTAGATAGATCAACGTGTGTGCGCTAGACGGGCACACACATTCTAATTAGAAGAAGCGTGCGCGATGGTAATAACGAGCACGCACGGTTGTTGGAACAAGACGTGTGCAGACGCTGCCTATTGCGGTGCACCCTATGGTGCAAACGCCACGTACGCAGCCAAGAAGGCGTACGTGCCCACATTACGCCTTCCGGGAATAGTGCCACACTTATAACCGTCAGTAAATTTTGAGCCTGCGTCCCGTCACATTCCAAATTAGAAACCCGTTCACACCGATCAAAACCTAAACGGTTTCCCACTTAGGAGCGTATTAGTACTCGGTTATAAATACTACTACTCGAAGATGACTGGACATTCCTCCTCAACTCCTCATCCACAAAAACAAACAAGTCATTCATCATCGTTCCCTTGCGTCTGCCATGGCCAGTGTGAGTTCTGGGTCGAGAGATTGCCATCAAGGAGATGCGAGCATGGTAGCGGAAGCACGTGAGATGTCCCGCCTCGCCGCGAACGCAACCAGCATGACCCGCTGCGTGGCCGTAGCAACATAGAGGTCCCGCCATGCCGCCGAAGCAGCACGGAGGTCCCAACACACCGTCGATGTAGCAGACTGGTCTGGCCGCGCCGCGGAAGCAGAAGAGATGTCCCGCCGCGCCGCGAATGCATCAGAGATGTCCTCCTTGTTGGGGAACGTAGTAATTTAAAAAATTTCCTACGATCACGCAAGATCTAACTAGGAGAAGCATAGCAACGAGATGGGAGAGTGTGTCCACATACCCTCGTAGGCCGAAAGCGGAAGCGTTTAGTAACGCGGTTGATGTAGTCGAACGTCTTCACGATCCACCCGATCCAAGTACCGAATGTACGACACCTTTGTGTTCAGCACACGTTTAGCACGATGATGTCCCTCGAGCTCTTTTCCAGTTGAGGACAAGGGAGAGTTCCGTCAGCATGACGGCATGGCGACGGTGTTGATGATGTGATCCGCGCAGGGCTTCGCCTAAGCACTACGACAATATGACCTAGGTGGTAAACTATGGAGGGGGGACCGCACACTGCTGAAGAACAATTGATGTGCCTTTGGGGTGCCCCCCGCCCCCGTATATAAAGGAGGAGGGGAGGAGGTCGGCCACAAGGGGGGTGCCAAGGAGAGGGAAGCCCTACTAGGACTCCAGTCCTAGTATGATTCGCCCCTCCTTTTTCCTTCTACAGGAGGGGGGAAAAGGGAAGGAGAGGGAGTAGGAGAAGGAAAGGGGGGTGGCGCCCCCTTCCCTAGTCCAATTCGGCCTCCTCCCTTGTGGGGGCACACCAGCCCCTTGTGGCTGGTTAGCCTCCCTCCTATGGCCCATATCTTTCCCCGGGAGGTTCCATTAACCCCTCCGATACTCCAGTATGTACCCGATACACTCCGGAACCCTTCCGGTGTCCGAATACTACCTTCCCATATATAAGTCTTTACCTATCGACCATTTCGAGACTCCTAGTCATGTCTGTGATCTCATCAGGGACTCCGAACGAACTTTGGTCACCAAAACACATAACTCATAAATACAAATCATCATCGAACGTTAAGCGTGCGGACCCAACGGGTTCGAGAACTATGTAGACATGACCGAGACACCTCTCCGGTCAATAACCAATAGCAGAACCTGGATGCTCATATTGGTTCCCACATATTCTACGAAGATCTTGATACGTCTCCAACGTATCTATAATTTTTGATTGTTCCATGCTATTATATTATCTGTTTTCGATGATAACGAGCTTTATTTTACACTTTTATATTATTTTTGGGACTAACCTATTAACCGGAGGCCCAGCCCAAATTGCTATTTTTTTTGCCTATTTCAGTGTTTCGTAGAAAAGGAATATCAAACAGAGTCCAAACGGAATGAAACCTTCGGGAACATGATTTTTGGAACAAACATGATCTAGAGGACTTGGAGTGGATGTCAAGCAATCAACGAGGAGGCCATGAGGCAGGGGGGTGCGCCTACCCCCTGGGCACGCCCTCCACCCTCGTGGGCCCCTCGTTGCTCCACCAACCTACTTCTTCCTCCTATATATATTCATATACCCCGCAAACATCCAGGAGCACCACAAAACCCTATTTCCACCTCCGCAACCTTCTATACCCAAGAGATCCCATCTTGGGGCCTTTTCCGGAGCTCCGCCGGAGGGGCCATTGATCACGGAGGGCCTCTACACCAACTCCATGGCCCCTTCGATGATGTGTGAGTAGTTTACCTCAGACCTTCGGGTCCATAGCTAGTAGCTAGATGGCTTCTTCTCTCTCTTTGGATCTCAATACAAAGTTCTCCTCGATTCTCTTGGAGATCTATTCGATGTAATATTATTTTGCGGTGTGTTTGTCGAGATCCGATGAATTGTGGGTTTATGATCAAGTTTATCTATGAACAATATTTGAATTTTCTCTGAATTCTCTTATGTATGATTGTTTTATCTTTGCAAGTCTTCGAATTATCAGTTTGGTTTGGCCTACTAGATTGATCTTTATTGCAATGGGAGAAGTGCCTAGCTTTGGGTTCAATCTTGCGGTGCTCGATCCCAGTGGCAGAAAGGGAAACGACACATATTGTATTGTTGCCATCGAGGATAAAAAGATGGGGTTTATATCATATTGCATGAGTTTATCCCTCTACACCATGTCATCTTGCTTAAGGCGTTACTCTGTTCTTATGAACTTAATACTCTAGATGCATGCTGGATAGCGGTCGATGTGTGGAGTAATAGTAGTAGATGCAGGCAGGATTCGGTCTACTTGTCACAGACGTGATGCCTATATACATGATCATACCTAGATATTCTCATAATTATTCGCTTTTCTATCAATTGCTCGACAGTAATTTGTTCACCCACCGTAATACTTATGCTATCTTGGGAGAAGCCACTAGTGAAACCTATGGCCCCCGAGTGTATTTTCAATCATACAAGTTTCCAATCTATTTTATTTTGCTATCTTTTACTTTCAATCTATATCATAAAAATACCAAAAATATTTATCTTATTATTATCATCTCTATCAGATCTCACTCTTGCAAGTGGCCATGAAGGAATTGACAACCCCTTTATCGCATTGGTTGCGAGATTCTTATTTGTGTGTGTAGGTACGAGGTGACTCGCGCGTGGTCTCCTACTGGATTGATACCTTGGTTCTCAAAAACTGAGGGAAATACTTACGCTGCTTTACTGCACCACCCTTTCCTCTTCAAGGGAAAACCAACGCAGTTCTCAAGAGGTAGCAAGAAGTATTTCTGGCGCCGTTGCCGGAAAGATCTATGCCAAGTCAAGATATACCAAGTACCCATCACAACTCTTATCCTTCACATTACATTATTTGCCATTTGCCTCTCGTTTTCCTCTCCCCCACTTCACCCTTGCCGTTTTACTCGCCCTCTTTTCCTTTCGCCCTCTCTTTTCCGTTCGCCTCTTTTTCGCTTGCCTCTTGTTGCTTGTTGCCCTTATGGCTTTACCAAAAGGAGTTGACCCTCACCTTAGAAGGTTGGAAGAAATCGAAAACAACGTTAGAAGTTTTATGTCCTTGCAGTTTGAGCATAATAATTTCTTTAGAAACGAGCTTAAAGAACAAAAAAGTTTTATCGGTTTCATGAATAAAGAGCTCGATGATATGTCTAAGGAATTTTACGGTTTAAAATCTCGGCTTGCTCATCTTGAAAAATTAATTGCTGAAATCTCGGATAAGCAGGCCACCTTAGTTAATAAGATGGCCGCTAAACCGGAAAGTTTTCATGACAATAAAGATGAAGATCTAAAATTAATTGACGTGTCCCCTATTAAATCCTTGTTTTGCAATATGAATCTTGATAATGATGGGACTGGAGATGAGTCAACTTTAGTTAGAAGGCATCCCAAAAAATTCGGAGTTTTTAGATCTTGATGAAAAAATTGGTAAAAGTGGGATTGAAGAGGTCAAAACTTTAGATAGCAATGAACCCACTATCTTGGATTTCAAGGAATTTAATTATGATAATTGCTCTTTGATAGATTGTATTTCCTTGTTGCAATCCGTGCTAAATTCTCCTCATGCTTATAGTCAAAATAAAGCTTTTACTAAACATATCGTTGATGCTTTGATGCAATATTATGAAGAAAAACTTGAGTTGGAAGTTTCTATCCCTAGAAAACTTTATGATGAGTGGGAACCTACTATTAAAATAAAAATTAAAGATCATGAATGCTATGCTTTGTGTGATTTGGGTGCTAGTGTTTCCATGATCCCCAAAACTTTGTGTGATTTGCTAGGTTTCCGTGAATTTGATGATTGTTCTCTAAACTTGAACATTAAGAAACCTATGGGAAGAATTAATGATGTTCTTATTGTTGCAAATAGGAACTATGTGCCCGTAGATTTCATTGTTCTTGATATATATTGCAATCCTTCGTGTCCTATTATTCTTGGTAGACCATTCCTTAGAACGATTGGTGCAATTATTGATATGAAGGAAGGGAATATTAGATTCCAATTTCCGTTAAGGAAAGGCATGGAACACTTCCCGAGAAAGAAAATTAAATTACCTTATGAATCTATTATGATATCCACTTATGGATTGCCTAGCAAAGATGACAATACCTAGATCTATCTTTGCTTTTATGCCTAGCTAGGGGCGTTAAACGATAGCGCTTGTTGGGAGGCAACTCAATTTTATTTTTTGTTCCTTGATTTTTGTTCCTGTTTAGTAATAAATAATTTATCTAGCCTCTGTTTTGGTTGTGTTTTTTGTGTTTAATTAGTGTTTGTGCCAAGTAGAACCGTTGGGAAGACTTGGGGAAAGTCTTTTTGATCCTGTTGTAAAAAACAGAAACTTTAGCGCTCGCGAGAATTGCTGCCATTTTTTACTGGAGAGTGCTATTTAGTTAATTCTTTTTGAAGACGATTAATAGATAAATTACTCACGTCCAGAAATTTATTTTAGAATTTTGGGGTTCCAGAAGTATTCTAAACCTACAGATTACTACAGACTGTTCTGTTTTTGACAGATTCTGTTTTTCGTGTGTTGTTTGCTTATTTTGATGAATCTATGGTAGTAATAGAGTTTATAAACCATAGCGAAGTTGGAATATAGTTGGTTTAACACCAATATGAATAAAGAATGAGTTCATTACAGTACCTTGAAGTGGTGGTTTGTTTTCTTTTACTAACGGAGCTCACGAAGATTTTCTTTTAAGTTTTGCGTTGTGAAGTTTTCAAGTTTTGGGTAAAGATTTGATGGATTATGGAACAAGGAGTTGCAAGAGCCTAAGATTAGGGATGTACAAGGCACCCCAAGGTAAAATACAAGGACACCAAAAAGCCTAAGCTTGGGGATGCCCCGGAAGGCATCCCCTCTTTCGTCTTCGTCTATCGGTAACTTTACTTGGAGCTATATTTTTATTCGCCACATGATATGTGTTTTGCTTCGAGCATCTTGTATGATTTGAGTCTTTGCTTTTTAGTTTACCACAATCATCCTTTCTGTACACACCTTTTGAGAGAGACACACATGAATTGGAATTTATTAGAATACTCTATGTGCTTCACTTATATCTTTTGAGCTATATAGTTTTTGCTCTAGTACTTCACTTTTATCTTTTAGAGCATGGTGGTGGTTTTATTTTATATAAATAATTGATCTCTTATGCTTCCCTTATATTATTTTGAGAGTCCTTTAGAACAACATGGCAATTTGCTTTTAGGCATAATAAAAACTTTCATATAAGTGCATTGAATACTAAGAGAAGGTTGATACTTGATGAATGTTTTGAGATATGGAGATAGTGATATCAAAGTTGTGCTAGTTGAGTAGTTGTGAATTTGAGGAATACTTGTGTTGAAGTTTGCAAGTCCCGTAGCATGCACGTATGGTAAACATTGTGTAACAAATTTGAAACATGAGGTGTTATTTGATTGTCTTCCTTATGAGTGGCGGTCGGGGACGAGCGATGGTCTTTTCCTACCAATCTATCCCCTAGGAGCATGCGCGTAATACTTGGTTTTTGATGACTTGTAGATTCTTGCAATAAGTATGTGAGTTCTTTATGACTAATGTTGAGTCCATGGATTATACGCACTCTCACCCTTCCACCATTGCTAGCCTCTTCGGTACCGTGCATTGCCCTTTCTCACCTTGAGAGTTGGTGCAAACTTCGCCAGTGCATCCAAACCCCGTGATACGAGATGCTCTATCACACATAAACCTCCTTATATCTTCCTCAAAACAGCCACCATACCTACCTATTATGACATTTCCATAGCCATTCCGAGATATATTGCCATGCAACTTTCAACCATTCCGTTTATTATGACATGCATCATCATTGTCATATTGCCTTGCATGATCATGTAGTTGACATCGTATTTGTGGAAAAGCCACCATTCATAATTCTTTCGTACATGTCACTCATGAGTCATTGCACATCCCGATACACCGCCGGAGGCATTCATATAGAGTCATATATTGTTCTAGTATCGAGTTGTAAATAAATAGAAGTGTGATGATCATCAGTAATAGAGAATTGTCCCATAAAAAAGGCCAAATAAAAAAAGGCCCCAAAAAAGGGGGCAATGCTACTACCCTTTTTTTCCATACTTGTGCTTCAAAGTAGCACCATGATCTTTATGATAGAGAGTCTCTTGTTTTGTCATTTTCATATACTAGTGGGAATTTTTCATTATAGAACTTGGCTTGTATATTCCAACAATGGGCCTCCTCAAGTGCCCTAGGTCTTCGTGAGCAAGCAAGTTGGATGCACACCCACTTAGTTTCTTTTGTTGAGCTTTCATACATTTATAGCTCTAGTCCATCCGTTGCATGGCAACCCCTACTCCTTGCATTGAAATCAATTGATGGGCATCTCCCTAGCTGAGATAGCCTGGCTTATTAGGGATGATAGACTACTCATATCAATAAGGAATTCCTTCTTTTCTGGTAGCCCATTCGGACAGAACTCCAAAGTTAAGTGTGCTCAGCTTGAAGTAGTGTCAGGATGGGTGACCGACTGGGAAGTTGCTCCCGGGTGCGCATGAGTGAGGACAAAGTGCGCAGAAAAGACCAGTATTGATCTGTGGGGCCAGTCTAGATCCCGCCAGGAGTAACGACCACCAGCGGGTGTGTCTGGAGCGTTACAAGTTGGTATCAGAGCCAGGTTCTCGCGGTTACACGGATGTTTGCGGATAGGTGCGCGGTCATGTTGTTCATGACGTTTGTGACCCGTCGTGGCACACGGCATGGCACATGTACCGGACTGGATGCACAGACGGTTGTGCCAAGAGGGAACGTTCCTGTGGCCCGACGAGGACGTCGGTGTTGGGGAACGTAGTAATTTCAAAATTTTCCTACGCACACGCAAGATCATGGTGATGCATAGCAACGAGGGGAGAGTATGATCTACGTACCCTTGTAGATTGCAACGGAAGCGTTGACACAACGTTGAGGAAGTAGTCGTACGTCTTCTTCCCGATCCGACCGATCCAAGCACCGTTACTCCGGCACCTCCGAGTTCTTAGCACACGTTCAGCTCGATGACGATCCTCGGGCTCCGATCCAGCAAAGCGTCGAGGAAGAGTTCCGTCAGCACGACGGCGTGGTGACGATCTTGATGTACTACCGACGCAGGGCTTCGCCTAAGCACTGCAACAATATGACCGAGGTAGAATATGGTGGCAGGGGGCACCGCACACGGCTAAGGAACGATCTCAATGATCAATTGTGTGTCTAGAGGTGCCCCCTGCCCCCGTATATAAAGGGGCAAAGGGGGAGGGGTGCGGCAGCCATAGGAGGAGTCCTACTCCCGCCGGGAGTAGGACTCCCCTCCAATCCTATTCCAAATAGGACTCCCCAAGTGGGGAAAGAGAGAAGGGTTGGCCGGCCACCTTCCCTAGTCCTAATAGGACTAGGAGAAGGGGGGGGAGGCGTGCAGCCCATGGGGCAGCCCTTTCACCTTTCCACCAAGGCCCATGTTGGCCCATTTGGCTCCCGGGGGGTTCCGGTAACCCTCCCGGTATTCCGGTAAAATCCCGATTTCACCCGGAACACTTCCGATGTCCAAACATAGGCTTCCAATATATCAATCTTTACGTCTCGACCATTTCGAGACTCCTCGTCATGTCCGTGATCACATCCGGGACTCCGAACAACCTTCGGTACATCAAAATGCATAAACTCATAATAACTGTCATCGTAACGTTAAGCGTGCGGACCCTACGGTTCGAGAACAATGTAGACATGACCGAGACACGTCTCCAGTCAATAACCAATAGCGGGACCTGGATGCCCATATTGATTCCTACATATTCTACGAAAATCTTTATCGGTCAGACCGCATAACAACATACGTTGTTCCCTTTGTCATCGGTATGTTACTTGCCCGAGATTCGATCGTCAGTATCCAATACTTAGTTCAATCTCGTTACCGGCAAGTCTCTTTACTCATTCCGTAATACATCATCCCGCAACTAACTCATTAGTTGCCATGCTTGCAAGGCTTAAGTGATGTGCATTACCGAGAGGGCCCAGAGATACCTCTCCGACGATCGGAGTGACAAATCCTAATCTCGAAATACGCCAACCCAACATCTACCATTGGAGACACCTGTAGTACTCCTTTATAATCACCCAGTTACGTTGTGACGTTTGGTAGTACCCAAAGTGTTCCTCCGGCAAACGGGAGTTGCATAATCTCATAGTCATAGGAACATGTATAAGTCATGGATAAAGCAATAGCAACATACTAAACGATCGGGTGCTAAGCTAATAGAATGGGTCATGTCAATCAGATCATTCAACTAATGATGTGACCTCGTTAATCAAATAACAACTCTTTGTTCATGGTTAGGAAACATAACCATCTTTGATTAACGAGCTAGTCTAGTAGAGGCATACTAGTGACACTCTGTTTGTCTATGTATTCACACATGTATTATGTTTCCGGTTAATACAATTCTAGCATGAATAATAAACCTTTATCATGATATAAGGAAATAAATAATAACTTTATTATTGCCTCTAGGGCATATTTCCTTCAGTCGGTTCCTCTGAGTGGGGGTGTATGAGATAGCCTGGCTTATTAGGGATGATAGACTACTCATATCAATAAGGAATTCCTTCTTTTCCGGTAGCCCATTCGGACAGAACTCCAAAGTTAAGCGTGCTCAGCTTGGAGTAGTGTCAGGATGGGTGACCGACTGGGAAGTTGCTCCCGGGTGCGCATGAGTGAGGACAAAGTGTGCAGAAAAGACCAGTATTGATCTGCGGGGCCAGTCTAGATCCCGCCAGGAGTAACGACCACCGGCGGGTGTGTCTGGGGCGTTACACTAGCCCATTGATTAGCCGCGTCGATGTGAGACTTTCTCCTTTTTTGTCTTCTCCGCATAACCCCCTTCATTATATTCTATTCCACCCATAGTGCTATATCCATGGCTCACGCTCATGTATTGCGTGAAAGTTTAAAAAAGTTTGAGATTACTAAAGTATAAAACAATTTCTTGGCTTGTCATCGGGGTTGTGCATGATGAGCATTCTTGTGTGACCAAAATGGAGCATGACCAAACAATATGACATTGATTAGCCGCGTCGATGTGAGACTTTCTCCTTTTTTGTCTTCTCCGCATAACCCCCTTCATTATATTCTATTCCACCCATAGTGCTATATCCATGGCTCACGCTCATGTATTGCGTGAAAGTTGAAAAAAGTTTGAGATTACTAAAGTATAAAACAATTTCTTGGCTTGTCATCGGGGTTGTGCATGATGAGCATTCTTGTGTGACCAAAATGGAGCATGACCAAACAATATGATTTTGTAGGGATGAACTTTCTTTGGCCATGTTATTTTGAGAAGACATGATTTCTTAGTTAGTATGCTTGAAGTATTATTATTTTTATGTCAATATTAAAATTTTAACTTGAATCTTTCAGATCTGAACATTCATGCCACAATAAAGAAAATTACATTGAGAAATATGGTAGGAAGCATTCCACATCAAAAATTCTGTTTTTATCATTTACCTACTCGAGGACGAGCATGAATTAAGCTTGGGGATGCTTGATACGTCTCCAACGTATCTATAATTTTTGATTGTTTGATGCTATTATATTTTCTGTTTTGGATGATAACAGGCTTTATTTTACAATTTTATATTATTTTTGGGACTAACCTATTAACCGGAGGCCCAGCCCAAATTGCTGTTTTTTTGCCTATTTCAGTGTTTCATAGAAAAGAATATCAAACGGAGTCCAAACGGAATGAAACCTTCAGGAACGTGATTTTTGGAACAAACGTGATCCAGAGGACTTGGAGTGGACATCAAGTAATCAACGAGGCGGCCACGAGGCAGGGGGCGCGCCTACCCTGCCTGGGCACGCCCTCCACCCTCGTGGGGCCCTTGTTGCTCCACCGACCTACTTCTTCCTCCGATATATATTCATATACCCCGCAAACATCCAGGAGCACCATGAAACCCTGTTTCCACCGCCGCAACCTTCTATACCCAAGATATCCCATCTTGGGGCCTTTTCCGGAGCTCCGTCGGAGGGGGCATTGATCACGGAGAGCCTCTACATCAACTCCATGGCCCCTCCGATGATGTGTGAGCAGTTTAACTCAGACCTTCGGGTCCATAGCTAGTAGCTAGATGGCTTCTTCTCTCTCTCTCTTTGGATCTCAATACAAAGTTCTCCTCGATTCACTTGGAGATCTATTCGATGTAATCTTCTTTTGCGGTGTGTTTGTCGAGATCCGATGAATTGTGGGTTTATGATCAAGTTTATCTATGAACAATATTTGAATCTTCTCTGAACTCTTTTATGTATGATTGGTTTATCTTTGCAAGTCTCTTCGAATTATCAGTTTGGTTTGGCCTACTAGATTGATCTTTCTTGCAATGGGAGAAGTGCCTAGCTTTGGGTTCAATCTTGCGGTGCTCGATCCCAGTGACAGAAAGGGAAACAACACGTATTGTATTGTTGTCATCGATGATAAAAAGATGGGGTTTATATCATATTGCATGAGTTTATCCCTCTACATCATGTCATCTTGCTTAAGGCGTTACTCTATTCTTATGAACTTAATACTCTAGATGCATGCTGGATAGCGGTCGATGTGTGGAGTAATAGTAGTAGATGTAGGCAGGCGTCGGTCCACTTGTCACGGACGTGATGCCTATATACATGATCATACCTAGATATTCTCACAGTTATTCACTTTTATATCAATTGCTCGACAGTAATTTGTTCACCCATCGTAATACTTATGCTATCTTGAGAGAAGCCACTAGTGAAACCTATGGCCCCCGGGTCTATTTTCCATCATACAAGTTTCCAATCTATTTTATTTTGCTATCTTTTACTTTCAATCTATATCATAAAAATACCAAAAATATTTATCTTATTATTATCATCTCTATCAGATCTCACTCTTGCAAGTGGTCATGAAGGGATTGACAACCCCTTTATCGCGTTGGTTGCGAGGTTCTTATTTGTGTGTGTAGGTACGAGGTGACTCGTGCGTGGTCTTCTACTGGATTGATACCTTGGTTCTCAAAAACAGAGGGAAATACTTACGCTGCTTTACTGCACCACCCTTTCCTCTTCAAGGGAAAACCAACGCAGTGCTCAAGAGGTAGCAGATCTTTATCGGTCAAACCATTATGATAACATACGTTTATTCCCTTTGTCATCGGTATGTTACTTTCTCCAGATTTGATCGCCGGTATCTCCATACCTAGTTCAATCTCGTTACCGGCAAGTCTCTTTACTCGTTCCGTAATGCATCATCCCTCAACTAACTCATTAGTCACATTGCTTGCAAGGCTTATTATGATGTGCATTACCGAGAGGGCCCAGAGATACCTCTCCGGTACTCGGAGTGACAAATCCTAATCTCGATCTATGCCAACCCAACAAACGCCTTTGGAGACACCTATAGAGCATCTTTATAATCACCCAGTTATGTTGTGACGTTTGATAGCACACAAAGTGTTCCTCCGGTATTCGGGAGTTGCATAATCTCATAGTCAAAGGAATATGTATAAGTCATGAAGAAAGCAATAGCAATAAAACTTAACGATCATTATGCTAAGCTAACGGATGGGTCTTTTCCACCACATCATTATCCTAATGATGTGATCCCGTTCATCAAATGACAACACATGTCTATGGTTAGGAAACTTAACCATCTTTGATTAGCGAGCCAGTCTAGTAGAGGCTTACTAGGGACACTGTGTTTTGTCTATGTATCCACACATGTATTAAGTTTCTGGTTAATACAATTCTAGCATGAATAATAAAAATTTATCATGATATAAGGAAATATAAATAACAACTTTATTATTGCCTCCAGGGCATATTTCCTTCAGTCTCCCACTTGCACTAGAGTCAATAATCTAGTTCACATCGCCATGTGATTTAACACCAATAGTTCACATCACCATGTGACCAACACCCAAAAGTTTTACTAGAGTCAATAATCTAGTTCACATCGCCATGTGATTAACACCCAAAAAGTACTAAGGTGTGATCATGTTTTGCTTGTGAGAGAGAAGTTTAGTCAACGGGTCTGCCACATTCAGATTCGTATGTATTTTGCAAATTTCTATGTCTACAATGCTCTACATGGAGCTACTCTAGCTAATTGCTCCAACTTTTAATATGTATCCAGATTGAGACTCGGAGTCATCCAGATCAGTGTTAAAGCTTGCATCGACGTAACTTTTTATGATGAACTCTTTATCACCTCCATAACCGAGAAATATTTCCTTAGTCCTCCAAGGATAATTTTGACCGCTGTCCAGTGATCTACTCCTGGATCACTATCGTACCCCTTTGCTAAACTCATGGCAAGGTACACAATAGGTCTGGTATACAACTTGGCATACTTTATAGAACCTATGGCTGAGGCATAGGGAATGGCTTTCATTCTCTCTACCTTCTGTCGTGGTCGGGTTTTGAGTTACTCAACTTCATACCTTACAACTCAAGCAAGAACTCCTTCTTTCACTGATCCATTTTGAACTTCTTCAAAACTTTATCAAGGTATGTGCTTTGTGAAAGTCCAATTAAGCGTCTTGATCTATCTCTATAGATTTTGATGGCCAATAAATAAGCAGCTTCACCGAGGTCTTTCATTGAAAAATTCTTATTCAAGTATCCTTTTATGCTATCCAGAAATTCTGTTATTATTTCCAATCAACAATATGTCATCCACATATAACATTAGAAATGCTACAGAGCTCCCACTCACTTTCTTGTAAATGCAGGCTTCTCCAAAAGTCTGTATAAAACCATATGCTTTGATCACACTATCAAAGCGTATATTCCAACTTCGAGAGGCTTGCACCAGTCCATAAATGGATCGCTGGAGCTTGCACACTTTGTTAGCACCTTTAGGATCGACAAAACCTTCTGGTTGCATCATATACTACGCTTCTTTAAGAAATCCATTAAGGAATGCAGTTTTGACATCCAGTTGCCAAATTTCATAATCATAAAATGCGGCAATTGCTAACATGATTCATACAAACTTAAGCATCGCTATGGGTGAGAAGGTCTCATCTAGTCAATTCCTTGAACTTGTCGAAAACCTTCCGCAACAAGTCGAGCTTTGTAGAAAGTAACATTACCGTCAGCGTCAGTCTTCTTTTTGAAGATCCATTTATTCTCTATGGCTTGCCGATCATCAGGCAAGTCAACCAAAGTCCACACTTTGTTCTCATACATGGATCCCATCTTAGATTTCATGGCCTCAAGCCATTTCGCAAAATTTGGGCTCATCATCGCTTCCTCATAGTTCATAGGTTCATCATGGTCTAGTAACATGACCCCCAGAACAAGATTACCGTACCACTCTAGTGCGGACCGTACTCTAGTTGACCTACGAGGTTCGGTAGTAACTTGATCTGAAGTTTCATGACCATCACCATTAGCTTCCTCACTAATTGGTGTAGGAATCACTAGAACCGATTTATGTGATGAACTACTTTCCAATTTAGGAAAAAGTACAATTGCCTCATCAAGTTCTACTTTCCTCCCACTCATTTATTTCGAGAAAAACTCCTTTTCTGGAAAGGATCCATTCCTAGCAATAAATATCTTGCCTTTGGATCTGTGATAGAAGGTGTACCCAACAGTTTCTTTTGGGTATCCTAGGAAGATGCACTTCTTCGATTTGGGTTCGAGCTTATTAGCTTGAAACTTTTTCACATAAGCATCGCAACCCAAAACTTCAAGAAACGACAGCTTTGGTTTCTTGCCAAACCATAGTTCATACAGTGTTGTCTCAACGGATTTAGATGGTGCCCTATTTAACGTGAATGCAGCTGTCTCTAATGCATAAACCCCAAAACGATAGCGATAAATCGGTAAGAGACATCATAGATTGCACCATATCTAATAAAGTACAGTTATGACGTTTGGACACACCATTACGCTGCGGTGTTCTAGGTGGCGTGAGTTGTGAAACTATTCCACATTGTTTTAAATGAAGTCCAAAACTCATAACTCAAATATTTGCCTCTGTGATCAGACGGCAGAAACTTTATTTTCTTGTTACGATGATTATCCACTTCACTCTGAAGTAGGTATACCCATATCTGCTCAAATCAATTGTGAAGGTTAAAAAAATAACGATACCCGCCACGAGCCTCAACACTCATCGGACCGCATACATCGGTATGTATTATTTCCAATAAGTCAGTGGCTCGCTCCATTGTTCTGGAGAATTGAGTCTTAGTCATCTTGCTCATGAGGCATGGTTCACAAGCACCAAATGATTCATAATCAAGTGATTCCAAAAGTCCATCCGCATGGAGTTTCTTCATGCGCTTTACACCAATATGACCTAACCGACAGTGCCACTAATATGTTGCACTATCATTATCAACTTTGCATCTTTTGGCATCAATATTATGAATATGTGTATAACCATGATCGAGATTCAACAAACCATTCACATTGGGTGTATGACCATTGAAGGTTTTATTCATGTAAACAAAACAACAATTATTCTCTGACTGAAATGAATAACCGTATTGCAATAAACATGATCCAATCATATTCATGCTCAACGCAAACACCAAATAACATTTATTTAGGTTCAACACTAATCCCGAAGGTAGAGGGAGTATGCGATGGTGATCTTATCAACCTTGGAATTACTTCCAACACACATCATTGCCTCGCCCTCAACTAGTATCTGTTCATTTTGTAACTCCTGTTTCGAGTTACTAATCTTAGCAACTGAACCGCTATCAAATACCCTGGGGTTACTATGAACACTAGTAAAGTACACATCAATAATATGTATGCCAAATATACCTTTCACTTTGCCATCCTTCTTATCTGCCAAGTAGTTGGGGTAGTTCCGCTTCCAGTGACCATTCCCTTTGTAGTATAAGCACTCGGTTTCAGGCTTAGGTCTAGCTCTGGGTTTCTTCATGGGAGTGGCAACTTGCTTGCCATTCTTTGAAGTTCCCTTTCTTTTTCTTTGCGCCTTTTCTTGAAACTAGTGGTCTTGTTAACCATCAACACTTTATGTTCTTTCTTGATTTCTACCTTCGCCGCTTTTAGCATCGCGAAGAGCTCGGGAATTGTTTTTTCATCCCTTGCATATTATAGTTCATCACGAAGTTCCAATAACTTGGTGATAGTGACTAGAGAACTCTGTCAATCACTATCTTATCTGGAAGATTAACTCCCACTTGATTCAAGCGATTGTAGTACTCAGACATTCTGAGCACATGCTCACTGGTTGAGCTATTCTCCTCCATCTTGTAGGCAAAGTACTTGTCAGAGGTCTCATACCTCTCGACTTGGGCATGAGTCTGAAATACCTATTTCAGCCCTTGGAACATCTTATATGCTCTATGGCGTTCAAAATGTTTTTGAAGCCCCAGTTCTAAGCCGTAAAGCATGGTGCACTAAACTATCAAGTAGTCATCATACCGAGCTTGCCAAACATTCATAGTGTCTGCATCTGCTCTTGCAAAAGGTCCCTCACCTAGTGGTGCATCAAGGGCATAATTATTCTGTGCAGCAATGAGAATAATCCTCAGATCACGGATCCAGTCCACATCATTGCTACTATCATTTTTCAACTTATTTTTATCTAGGAACATATCAAAAATAAATGGGGAGCTATAACGCGAGCTATTGATGTACAACATAATTTGCAAATACTATCAGTACTAAATTCATGATAAATTAAAGTTCAGTTAATCATATTACTAAAGAACTCCCACTTAGATAGACATCCCTCTAGTCATCTAAATGATCACATGATCCATATCAACTAAACAATGTCTGATCATCACGTGAGATGGAGTTGTTTTCAATGGTGAACATCACTATGTTGATCATATCTACTATATGATTCACATTCAACCTTTTGGTCTCAATGTTCCGAGGCCACATCTACATATGCTAGGCTCGTTAAGTTTAACCCGAGTATTCTGCACATGCAAAATTGGCTTGCACCCGTTATATGTGAACGTAGAGCTTATCACACCCAATCATCACGTGGTGTCTTGACACGACGAACTATAGCAATGGACCAACGGTGCATACTCAGGGAGAACACTTGTACCTTGAAATTTAGTGAGGGATCATCTTATAATGCTAGTGCCGTACTAAGCAAAATAAGATGCATAAATGATAAACATCACATGCAATCAAAATATGTGACATGATATGGCCATCATCATCTTGTGCCTTTGATCTCCATCTCCAAAGCACCGTCATGATCTCCATCGTCACCGGCTTGACACCTTGATCTCCATCGTAGCATCGTTGTCATCTCGCCAACTATTGCTTCCACGACTATCGCTACTGCTTAGTGATAAAGTAAAGCAATTACATGGCGATTGCATTTCATACAATAAAGCGACAACCATAAGGCTCCTGCCAGTTGCCGATAACTTTTACAGAACATGATCAGCTAATACAACAATTTATATCTCATCATGTGTTGACCATATCACATCACAACATGCCCTGCAAAAACAAGTTAGACGTCCTCTACTTTGTTGTTGCAAGTTTTACGTGGCTGCTACGGGCTTCTAGCAAGAACCGTTCTTACCTACGCATCGAAACCACAACAATTTTTCATCAAGTGTGCTATTTTAACCTTCAACAAGGACCGGCCGTAGTCAAACTCGATTCAACTAAAGTTGGAGAAACAGACACCCGCCAGCCACCTATGTGCGAAGCATGTCGGTAGAACCAGTCTCTTGAACGCGGTCATGTAATGTCGGTCCAGGGCGCTTCATCCAACAATACCGCCGAATCAAAGTAAGACGTTGGTGGTAAGCAGTATGACTATTATCGCCCACAACTCTTTGTGTTCTACTCGTGCATATATCATCTACGCATAGACCTGGCTCTGATACAACTGTTGGGGAATGTAGTAATTCAAAAAAATTCCTACGATCACTCAAGATCTAACTAGGAGAAGCATGACAACGATACGGGAGAGTGTGTCCACGTACCCACGTAGACCGAAAGCAGAAGCGTTTAGTAACGCGATTGATGTAGTCGAACGTCTTCACGATCCAACCGATCCAAGTACCGAACGTACGGCACCTCCGTGTTCAGCACACGTTCAGCACGATGACGTCCCTCGAGCTCTTGTCCAGTTGAGGACGAGGGAGAGTTCCGTCAGCACGACGGCGTGGCGACGGTGTTGGTGATGTGATCCGCGCAGGGCTTCGCCTAAGCACTACGACAATATGACCGAGGTGGTAAACTGTGGAGGGGGTACCGCACACGGCTGAGGAACAATTGATGTGACTTTGGGGTGCCCCCTGCCCCCGTATATAAAGCAGGAGGGGAGGAGGCTAGCCACAAGGGGCGCACCAAAGAGAGGGGAGTCCTACTAGGACTCCAGTCCTAGTAGGATTCACCCCCCTTTTTTTCATTCTACAGGAGGGGGAAAAGGGGAAGGAGAGGGAGTAGGAGAAGGAAAGGGGGGTAGCGCCCCCTTACCTAGTCCAATTAGGCCTCCTCCCTTGTGGGGGGTGCACCAGCCCCTTGTGAGCTGGTTAGCCTCCCTCCTATGGTCCATATCTTTCCCCGGGGGGTTCCGGTAACCCCTCTGGTACTCCGGTATGTACCTGATACACTCTAGAACCCTTCCGGTGTCCGAATAGCTCTCGATCATTTAGAGACTCCTTGTCATGTCCGTGATCTCATCTGGGACTCCGAACAAACTTCGTCCACCAAAACACATAACTCATAATACAAATCATCATCAAACGTTAAGCGTGCGGACCCAACGGGTTCGAGAACTATGTAGACATGACCGAGACACCTGTCCGGTCAATAACCAATAGCGGAACCTGGATGCTCATATTGGTTCCCACATATTCTACGAAGATCTTTATCGGTCAAACCATTATGACAACATACGTTTATTCCCTTTGTCATCGGTATTTTACTTGCCCGAGATTCGATCGTCGGTATCTCCATACCTAGTTCAATCTCGTTACCGGCAAGTCTCTTTACTCATTCCATAATGCATCATCCCACAACTAACTCATTAGTCACATTGCTTGCAAGGCTTATTATGATGTGCATTACCAAGAGGACCCAGAGATACCTCTCTGATACTCGGAGTGACAAATCCTAATCTCGATCTATGCCAACCCAACAAACACCTTCGGAGACACCTGTAGAGCATCTTTATAATTACCCAGTTATGTTGTGACGTTTGACAGCACATAACGTGTTCCTCCGGTATTCGGGAGTTGCATAATCTCATAGTCAAAGGAATATGTATAAGTCATGAAGAAAGCAATAGCAATAAAACTTAACGATCATTATGCTATGCTAACAGATGGATCTTTTCCATCACATCATTCTCCTAATGATGTGATCCCATTCATCAAATGACAACACATGTCTATGGTTAGGGAACTTAACCATCTTTGATTAACGAGCTAGTCTAGTAGAGGCTTACTAGGGACATTGTGTTTTGTCTATGTATCCACACATGTATCAAGTTTCTGGTTAATACAATTATAGCATGAATAATAAACATTTATCATGATATAAGGAAATAGAAATAACAACTTTATTATTGCCTCTAGGGCATATTTCCTTCACTCCCGCGGCGCGGCGGCCTGCGAAAATGTCTCGCGTGCAGGCGAGGACTCTTACAGGCGCATGCATGCGATCGTCCATAGCCAGCTGGATAAGATCTCCGGCTGGGCAAGGTTGCAGGATGACATGAAAGCCTCTTTTGAACAGGCTACCGGTGTCATCTAGGAACTAAATGAGAGCAATGGGAAGCTCTGGGCTGAGCGCAACCCGCTGAGGGCGAAGATCGTCGGAAGTGCGGAGCAGCAGGAGGAGACCACTGCCTTCTTGAAGAGGACCGGCGTCATCATCGAGAAACTTACGGACGAGAATGCCATGCTGTGCATGGAGCACAGAAGGCTGGTGGGGGAATCTGTGGATGCTCTTAAGCAGCATCTTGAGGACAAGAAAGAACTCATCGCCGCTCTCCACGGAGACTAGTTCCCACGTCCTGCAGCAACGCATCAAGAAAATAGAGATCAGCGAGCCAGATCGTTGTTTTCCTTCTTCTTTTGCCCCTGTGTATTTCGGGCGTTGCCGCGTGTGGCTTTTTTAATTATGTTCCTAAATATGTAAGAAAATTATTATCCACTGTCATCGTCCTTATATTCATCATGCTTGCTATAAGTCGCAGTCGGTGCTATATAGGTCCGTCGGATCTTACATCAAGATTGTAAGGGCATATTTATCCCTAAGTGTTTTGGTCATTGATGACAATGCATTTGCGGACTAATCATGTGCCTTGAGTATTCCAGACACTTCATTGCTAGGCACAAGATGATTGGTTGCCCCTCGAAGACTGATGAAGACAGCGTCTTTTCTACGTTTCTTTTTGGTGGATTTGAGTCATAGGAAAGCCATACTATTAAGAGGGGGTCCGCATTGGAAATGTTTGGGTGGAATCATCACGTACACGTCTCCTTCTTGTCCCCTCCTTTTTCCTTGGATCTTCCTCCGTTTTCTTGCCTCCCTTGTCTGGCTGCTGTGGTTGGTCGCGGTAGTACTGCTCCCAGGAAAACGGTAGTACCGTAGGCATCTGCGGTAGTATCGCGCGGTGGCGCGGTAGTACCGCAGGTGCCCACGGTAGTACCGCTCCCCTGGAGCCGCACTACCGCTGCCCACCAGGCTAGTGCCGCCCCTTTGCGGTAGTAGGGGCGGATGTAATTTTTTACATCCGCACCTACCGCGGTAGTACCGTTTTCGCCGAGTGGTAGTACCGCACTATGCAGTCAGGCAGTAGTACCGCCCCTCGGCAGTACTACTGTGTCGGGTTTTTGCTACTACCGTTTCTTTGCGGAAGTAGGCACGGAAGTTCCTTTCCCCCTGGCTGGGGTTTTTTGCCTTGCGGTAGTACCGCATGGGGGGCGCGGTAGTACCGCGCGTGCGGAAGTACCGCCCCCAGCTCATGCGCGTCTATTTTTCTTTTCTGTCGCTGGGGTTGCGGCAATACTGTGGGTCGGTACGGTAGTACCGCTTGGTGGCAAGCAGTAGTACCGCGCGGCCTTGCGGTAGTACCGCTGGCCGCGGGCTGGTTGGTGGGTAACGGTTGGATCCTTTTCCCACACTATATAAGGGGTCCCCTTCTTCCCCGTTGACTCACCTCTTCCACCCCTAAGCTCCATTATTGCTCTAAGCTCCATTTTCGCCTGATCTCACTCCCTAGCCGACCAAACTTGTTGATTTGCTCGGGAGTGGTTGAGAAGGCCTCGATCTACACTTCCACCAAGAGATATTTGATTCCCCCCACTAATCCCTTGCGAATCTTGTTACTCTTGGGTGTTTGAGCATCCTAGACGGTTGAGGTCACCGCGAAGCCATAGTCCATTGTGGTGAAGCTCCGTGGTGTCGTTGGGAGCCTCCAATTGAGTTGTGGAGATTGCCCCAACCTAGTTTGTAAAGGTTCGGTCGCCGCCTCCAAGTGCACCAATAGTGGAATCACGGCATCTCTCGTGAGGGCGTGAGGAGAATACGGTGGCCCTAGTGGCTTCTTGGGGAGCATTGTGCCTCCACACTGCTCCAACGGAGACGTACTTCCTCTCAAAGGGAAGGAACTTCGGCAACACATCCTCATCTCCACCGTCTCCACTCTTGGTTATCTCGTGCCTTTACTTGTGCAAGCTTATTTGTTTCATATATCTTGCTTGCTTGTGTTCCTATCCTTGTTGCATCATATAGGTTGCTCACCTAGTTGCATATCTAGACAATCTACTTTGATGCAAAGTTTAAGTTATTAAAGAAAAGCTAAAAATTGTTAGTTGCCTATTCACCCCCCTCTAGTCAACCATATCGATCCTTTCAATTGGTATTAGAGCCTCGTCTCTTTATTAAGGACTTTACCGTCCAAAGAGTATGGTTGATACCATAGACGGTGTGGAGGAACACTCCGGTGTGAATCCGACCTCGTCTACGGGCGATGGGGGAACCTCGGTCTCTCGTGAGGAGTTCAATGTGGCCTTGGAGACATTGAAAACCTCCATGACGACCGAAGTTGAAAGCATGTTTACTAAATTTCTTGAGGGGCTTAAACTATCCACCGCACCGTTGAAAGTGGGTGACCCCGCCGACAAGGTGACGGATGCTATCCCCGACAAGGGGGAAGCTAGTAGTGAAAAGGCTCCCTCTTCTAGTGGTAAGAATGGCACCGACATCTTTGCCCATGTGGAACCACCACTTGTTTATGGTGGACCGGTTCCTTCCACTCATTTGAATCATGCCGGTCCTCCTCCTAAGATTGTGAAAAATGAGGACTTTGATTCTTGGGTTTACCGCTTTAAACGTCATTTAAATCATGTGAACACTAACCTTTGGAGAATCATTGAAGAAGGTTTCTATCCGCATGATCCAAGCAACTTCACTCCTCGAGAAGCCGCGGACAATCAATTCAATGAGAATGCTCTCTTCATCATTCAAGATGCAATTCCACCCGAAGACCTACCTCATCTTCGTCCCTTCGCCTTGGCCAAAGATGCATGGCATTGTGTTGTCTCTCTCTACCGGGGAAGCGCAAGCATTCAACGCTCCAACTATGAAGTGGTACAAGATGAGGCCGATGAGTTTGCAATGAAAGAAGATGAAGAACCTCGTGAGCTTTATCGGAGAGTAACCAAACTCGCGGTCTCACTACGAGATCACAGGAGCAAGGACACGGATGACAATTGGATCAAGCGCAAATTCCTCAAGGCAATGATGCCCTATTACAAGGCCATGTCCTCCGTCATTCGTCAAAGACCGGACTTCCACACTTTGACCTCAAGAGAAGTGTTGGATGAGTTTGTGGCCATGAACATTTTGGACAAGACCGCCGACAATGCGGTGCTTCGTTCTCAAAGGGCAAAGAAGCCTAACCTTGCATTGAAGGCCAAGCTCACCGTTGAAGAAGAAGAAGAGGAAGAAGAGGAGAGCAATCCCGAAGATACGAAGTATGCGTATCATGAACACATGGCACTTGCTTCAAGGCAATTTTGGAGCAAGAAAAACTCGAGGCCAAACTTTAGGAAAAACAACTCAAGTGGCACGAAGAGAAAGCAACGTGTAAGGACTTGCTACAATTGTGGCAACGTGAGTCATTTTGTTGCGGAATGCCCATATTAGAAGAGGGAAGACAATGGTGGCAAGCTCATCCGAAAGGACAAGGCCAAGTCGTTCCCCAACAAGAGCAACTTCACCAAGAAGACTCCTCCCAAGGCATTGGTGGTACAAGAAGAGTACAATGAGGATGATGACGATGATGAAAGTGATGAGTCGGTTGCCATGGCCTCTGTTGCCATTGCGACGACTCCAGGGTGTCTCTCTTCGACTCACCCAATGAGAGCATCACCGCCAAGTGCCTCATGGCTAAAGCCACCAACAAGGTAACCTCCAACATCAAAACTACCATCATTAATCATCCTTCTCCGACGGATAGCATTAATGAACTTGAGGAAGATAATGTGGAGGCTAATGAGTTTGAGGCCTTTATGGGAAAACTCAAGGGAAAATCCAAGAAGCACTTTGTTGCTCTCTTGGAACAACTTGGTGAAGCCAATGACATGATCGAGGCTCACGAAAACACCATCACTAATATGGAAGGGCATAGTCATGACTATGCCGATGAGATTTTAGATCTTTCCAATGCTCTTGAGGAAGAGCGTGGTCTTCGTTTGGCTCTTGAGGAGTCACACAACGTTGATCATGCTAAGTTAATGAAAGATTATGATCATGTCCTTATTGTTTCTCATGTGCTAAACTCCGAGAAGGCAGAACTTGAGGTTGATTTTGCTAGACTCAAAGAGGAGTTTGATCTACTTGACAAGGCTCACAAGGTCTTGAAGGGTGCTCATGCTAGCCTCAAAGAGTCGCATGATCAACTTCAAGTAAAGCTAACCAAGGAAAAAGCCACTTTCCCTCGTATGATGTTAATTGATAATGCAAATGCTACTAACCCGTGTTGTGAGCATGTGCATCTCGTTGAGGAGAATGCTAAGCTAAAGGGGCAACTTGAGAGAGGTCTTGCGACTTGCATACAAGGCAAGAAGAACCTCAACAATCTCTTGATCAACCAAAAGGGAGTTGTGGCCAAGGAAGGGGTTGGGTACGTGCCCGACTCCAAGAACAAGAAGAAGAATGACAAGACCAAACGACCTCCTCCTCTCATGCAAACCTTTGTGAAGGAGGGAGAGAGTGCCTCTGAGGAGAATAAGAAGAACATTGCAAAGGGCGGAAATGTCAAGAAGGGCAATGCCACCCCTCCCAACAGAGCCAGCGATTTTAATCCTTCTTATGTGTTATGCCGTGCTAGTGATGGGCATGTTTATGCCAAATTTGTTGGTTATCTTCATGAATACATTGAATGGTCTATTTGGGTTCCAAAGACCCTTGTTACTAACATCAAAGGACCCATTACAAAATGGGTACCTAAAACCAAGCATTGATCTCTTGTAGGTGTTTGCTTCCGGTGGGGGATCATGGTTGCTCGATAGCGGAGCTACAAATCATATGACCGGAAGCAAGGACTTGGTGGTGGACGTGCACAAGGTTCCATCTATGCCCACCAATGTCGAGTGGGGTGACGCCTCATCTTCTAAGGTATTGGGACTTGGTAAGGTGGTCATCTCTCATGATCTCACGATCGAGAAGGTCATGCTTGTTGAGTCCCTTGCATACAATTTACTTTCCGTTCGTCAACTTGCAATCATGGGCTTTGCCACTTTCTTTGATATCGATACCGTGGCCCTCTTGTGGAGCAAGACTCTTAAAGTAGCCTTTGTTGGGCATGTCGAGAACGGTCTATATGTGATTAACTTTTCGGAGCAACCCACTAAGACCGCGACGTGCCTAATGGCTAAAGTTGATGTGGGATGGCTTTGGCATCGCCGTTTAGCCCATGTCAATATGAGATCTTTGCAAAGTCTCCTCAAGGGGGACCATGTCCATGGACTAACGAATGTTAGTTTTGCTAAAGATCGTGCTTGCAGTGCTTGTATCGAAGGAAAGCTACATGAGAAGGCTCACCCTCCCACGACTATCATTTATTCAAAGAGGCCTTTGGAGCTCCTTCACATGGATCTCTTTGGGCCTCCATCCTTCGATAGTCTTGGAGGTAGGAAGTATTGCTTGGTGATTGTGGATGACTACTCAAGGTACACGTGGGTGTATTTCTTCAAGAGGAAGAGCGAGACCCAACAAACTGTCATTGACTTTGCAAATGAAGCACAACGTCAATACAATGCAAAGATCTTGACAATAAGAAGTGACAACGGCACCGAGTTCAAGAACTACACCTTGGATGAGTTTCTTAGTGATGAGGGGATCAAGCATCAATATTCTGCACCTTACACCCCTCAACAAAACGGTGTTGCGGAGAGGAAGAACCGGACGTTGATGGATGCGGCAAGGACCATGATGGCGGAGTTCAAGTCTCCGTACAACTTTTGGGCTGAAGCCATCAACACCGCGTGTCATGCATCCAATCGGCTCTACCTCCGCAAGGGCTTGAACAAGACTCCATATGAGATACTCACCGGTAACAAGCCCAACCTCAAGTACTTCCGGGTGTTCGGGTGTAAGTGTTTCATTCTCAAGAAAGGTGTTCGATTGTCTAAATTTGAGGCTAGAGCTTATGAGGGCATATTTGTTGGTTATGCTACAAACTCTCATGCTTACCGTGTCCTCAATAAATCCACGGGACTTACTGAGGAGACGTGTAACGTGGAGTTTGATGAGAATAACGGCTCCCAAGTGGAGCAAAGTGGCACTTGTGATGTAGGTGATGAAATTCCTCCCTGAACCTGTCTTCAATGACGAGGAGTCCAGCGCGCAGAATGTCTTCGGCATTGCAAGGCGGGTTCCCCCTTCTGAACTCCTAATTGATGTTTAGATGTAATGATTGTATCCGGACTTGTATGCACAACCGCAGAGGACATAATATTTCATGGGTTCAACCCATCGACCACTTTTTGGTAATATGACACCGCACCTACCCGGCCACTACTTACGAACTGTTTTAGCCGGCCCGTCGCACCACGTCCCAGGACGTGGCCTTATTGGCACGTCTTATCCAAGCAGAGATCATGCCTCCCTTTTTTAAGGGATTCCTATCGACCCAGTCATGGGTAACCCAACTATTGCTTGGGTACAACTCCTTGGAAACAGGCAAGTTTTTGAGGCCCGAGAGGAGACGTTTGATATTTGTAGCCTTTATATAGGGGTACAGACCCATCTTTTTCTTCCATGCTTGCCTCTTCCTCAACTCCTGCTACCCCGAGTTCCAACACCTGGGTTTCGGTCGCCACCAGCCCCACTCATGTCTGGATCTAGCCGTCAAGGTCGGTGGGTAGCCTCTTCTGTTACGAAGGAAGACATCGCGAAGCTTCGGGCGCCGAGGTACCTGACCGCTGAAATCCATCATCGGCTTCCTGCCGAGGGGTAGGTTATTCCCACCCCCAGATCCGGCGAGAGGGTCGTGTTCGTGTCCCACTTCCTCCGCGGGTTGGGGTTCACACTTAACCCATTCGTCCGAGGGCTCATGTTCTATTACGGGCTAGACTTTCACGATTTGGCCCCGAACTCTATTCTTCTTATCTTGGCGTTTATCATCATGTGCGAAGCCCTCCTTCGAATTCCTCCGCACTTCGGCTTGTGGATCAAGACCTTTGATGTGAAGCCGCTAGTGGTAGAGGGGGAGCAGGCCGAGTGCGGCGGTGCTACAGTGAGAAAGCTTGCTAGCGCCGTTTGGCTGAAAGGATCCTTCGCCAAATCTTCCAATCTGTGGCAGCAGGGGTGGTTCTATATCACCGAGCCCCACAGCTCCAAGTGGGCAACCGCGCCCGCATTCCGACCCAGCCCTCCAACTCAACTTGCATCGTGGATTAACAAGGGGCTAGATTGGGGATCAACGAATGATGTGCGAACTCTGCAAAGTTGCATCCGAAGCCTCATTGAGAGGGACATCGACATAGCCAGTGTCGTTCATGTAATGCTAGTTCGTCGGACCCTGCCGTGCCAGTGACGGCCTCTCCGCCTATGGGAGTTTAATCCAGAAGGGTCGCAGACTCTTCAGCACTTCTTCGGCACAACGCACGAAGGAATGTGGAGATTATTCTTCGGGAAACGAAGGCAATGGCTGGACACCATCGAACATGTCGGCCTAGACTGTAACCATCCGGACACCCCGGTAAGTACCTGTTTACTGAATACCTCATAATCAGATACCTAGTGGCAAGATACCAATAGTATCACCCTTTTTCAGGGCTGGATAAAGAAGGTGGAATTGATTAGGTGTCCGACTCCCCTTCCCGAAGACTCAGCTACTCCTGTGTTAACAAGGATGCTGGCCTCGGCGCCATACCAGGCATCAGCAGGGGAGGGCAAAAAGACCCAAGATGACCTTGGTTCCGGAGGTAAGTTGGACACTGAGTCCGGAGAAATCGACCTTTCCTCGCCCGAGGACGGAGGCGGAAAAGGACTCAGTATCCCTTCTCCAAATAGGAGGAAAAGGGCCGCCTCCGAAGATTGGGAGGGGCGGTCTTTCAAGAAGGGAAAAGATGCCGCCGTCGACCGGCTTGGGTTTGGAAAGTGACGCCGTTGAGCAGCTCCAACAAGGGGACAAGCCCTCAGCCAAACTGTAAGAGAATCCGGAGTACTTTGATAGCATCCCGCTCCGTTATTGTTGCTGAAGATACACGTAACACATTTATGCATTTTTACAGGTCGGCACAGAATTTTTCTGGGCGATCCTCTTCTTCGGGGAGTCTCCTCCCAGAGATGATGGAGACCGAGACGCCTCCTCTGACCTCCTCGCCCAATAAGGCAGATGACTCTGAAGTGTCATCACGGAGGGTCCCTTTAGACCAGGGGACAGAAGAGGCGGTACCCAAAGGTGGACCTCTGACCATCCGGGATTCCGGGGATGATGGTATCAAAGGCCCCGGACTGTCTGGTTCCCATTCGACAGTGATTTTGGAGACGGGCAAGCAGATTCCTTCAAAGGATGATTGTGCTTTTGGAGCAGCTTCTGGAAACCCAGAGACTTCGGATATATTGCAGGACATGTTGCGGAAAGCATCTGTCTCTGGGGAACAGCGTACCTTGATGGGTACAGTGATTGAGAAGATTTCGTCTGCGAAGAGTGGATTAAATGAAGCCTTCATGAGCCTACTGAAGGGCTTCGAGGTTTGTGACATAATGTTTTCAGCTATGTTTCATTTGCAAACATGCGCCTGTGTACAAGTAGTAGCCCCTGATACTCGGGTTGGCTTCCATTAGGAAGCAAATGGAGGATCGAAAAGGATCATTTCAGGACTAACCTGACGAACTTTGAACGCAGACTGCTTCCCCCTTGGCCACTTCCCGGACTATGGAGATTGCCGATTTGCAGCGGAGGCTTGATGTGGTAGGGATGATCTTGCTTTAATCAATATGCGTCTGGACGAGTCGCAAGGTATGTATTCGGGGCAATCCTCATACATTTTTGTGGTATAAGCATGATGTTGAGATTTGGCTGTAGATGGTGCTTCCTCCATTGAAGTTCTCCGAGCGGAGCAGGCCCGGCATAGCAATACTGCTGCTGAAGAGGCATCGGCTGAATTAAAAGCCGAACAAGCTGCACGGCGCCAAGATGAGGAGAAGATATCCACGATGACGCTCGAACTGGAGAATGCTACCGGCCGCTGTGAATTTCTGGAGAAGGAGAGTAAAGCCTTAACGGCTGATCTGGACAAGGCCTTACAAGAGGCAAGAGAAGCGCGTTCGAAATGCAGAGCAGGTCGTGAGGAGGTTCAATAGGCGAGGGAGATTGCGGCTGGAAAGCCCTTTCTGTTGCAAATTAAGTTCGGCGACCCAAACTATGCCCAGCTTAACCAAGTATGGAGTTCTCCGGACGAGTTCTTGGACTTGCCAAAGAGTTCTGCCGATGCGGTGCAGTATTACCAAGCGCGAGATGGATATGCAACGGAGAAGCTTTTTTGGTCGCAGTTTGGCGCATCAAAGCACCCTCTGTTGCTCAATGAACAGATGTCCCAATGGGCCGAACTTCATAGGATATCCGGCGCTGCCTTGAAGGATGTCGTAATCCGGTTGTGGCCAACCGAGCCTGCTCCGAATAGCTATTTCGGTTTAGTGCAAAGGCTTGTTGACGCGGTGCCGCGTATCGACGCTGTGAAGCGGTCAACGTGCATTGAGGGTGCACAGATGGCTTTTGCCCGAGTCAAGACGTTCTGGGGGAAGATGAAGGCCATCGATGTTGCGATGAAGGGTCCACCCAAAGGCAAGGACCGTCCGGAACCGGAGCATTATTTTGAAGACGTCCTAGAGGCCGCCCGCTTGATAGAGGGTCAGTGCTCAAAAGACATAATGTTCGAGTGATGTGTATGAAAGTTGTAAAAGACAATTTTATAGTTAATCTATTTATGTTTTGCTTGAAAGCTTGAATTCCTCCTGTGCGGCCGTTTTGATATAATCTGAAAGTTTTCCAGTCGTCAGCTTCAGGCCCCTCGTAGGAAGTACGGGGGTGTTCGGAAAGGCATTTAATCACTCTTTATCCAACGTCTTGGTCCATGAAGGAGGTGATAATGCGGCGAACCAGGCAATCGGACTATAAGGCGTTAACACTTTCACTTAGCCATAGGACTTTTATGGTGGGGCTATGACAGAGCCCCTGGTATGTATGTTGCATATGGTGCCTTACATATTTGATCTAAAAAAGATCCCTCGTGTGACACGGAGAATCGCTAAAGATTCCAAGAAGTCGTCAAGTGGTTAACCAGCTCACGCCGCATCATGACAGTCAGTTTTGGGCTTTCTCTACCGAGGTGCGCATCTGGTTTAGACCAGGGCACAATCGCAGTAGTTCTCCCTTTACTACCCTAGTCGATAGAGCGGAACGTAGGGTAGGAAGCACAAGAGCCAGGCAGCCCAACTATTGACCCAAGACAATGATTCAGAGCTAATGCATATAAGGCCAAACTTGCGACGCTGAAGTATGCTATAGAGCTATTCGAACTTTTACTGGCAACTCATTTGTTCCCACACCGAGCCCCTGGCGGGTTATGCCAAGGTATTTCTGTGAAATAACCGTAGGAGCCATATTTGTCGGGAAAACAATACGGATAACTAGTTCGGATATTGTTTACTGGTGATTGAGCAATATGCCAATGATTACTTATGATATATATATATATATATATATATATATAAGCCATCCGCCTGGCTATTTGACATGCTCAGGGTTGGAGGCGGAGGAACAGGCATAGTATAGGCTCGAGAAATAGAGAGTGCGGTCTACAAAAAGTTATTTTGGACCTCGTGTCGCACGTCTGCGCCGCCAGTCCTCAGTGGGGGGAATCCTTGACAGAAATGTCCCCTTGGGTGAGTGCACGGATCCGGACTCCGATAGAGCCGGTTAACGATGTTTATCCTGTTCGTCACCTGTTTTTTAAAGGATATCGAAGGAATAAATAAAAAGAAAATAAATAATTATATAAAAAAGTTACTGGAGTGCTTGCAGGCTTGTCCATATTGTGCTTCCGCCAATGCCCATGGTATCTTGAGTGCGTAATGATGTATGCGCGGTACAAACTTTGTAGGTGTATGGAGTGGGCGGCGGAAGCCGAGTTGCTATTTCCATTCTAGGGGTAGTTGATCCTCGGGTTGAGACTGCTTCAGACCCTCGGTTTTTGGTGAACCTTTCCGTCATCCCTGTCGCTTGGCGGCTTCCTCCCCCTGTGTTCGGCGTTGAGCTTGCCGGCCTGTTTAAAGACCCAGCTGTTTCTATTGGTATGATTAGCTGGTTTATCGGGGTGGCCATGAATCTGGCAGGGTCGGTCCAATATCCTGTCCAGGTTGGATGGTTCGTCTCGATTCGCCTCAAATGGCTTCTTTCGCTGACCGGGCTTGGGGTTGCTGAATCCGGCGTTGACCGCTGTGTCACCTGATCTTTCATTGTCATTGCGATTGTTGTTTTTGCTTCCTTGTGGCTTGCCGTTGGCGTCTCGGATTTCGGAGGTGCCCTGGTTGCTGGCGCTATTGCTTCTACGAGCGAGCCAGCTGTCTTCTCCCACACAAAAGCGAGTCATGAGAGCAATGAGGGCTATCATGGATTTAGGTCCTTCTTGGCCGAGGTGGCGTGCAAGCCATTCGTCCCGGACGCTGTATCTGAAAGCCGCGAGGGCTTCCGCGTCCGGACAATCGACGATTTGGTTCTTTTTGACTAAGAACCGGATCCAGAGCTCCCTAGCTGATTCGCCGGGCTGTTGGACAATGTGACTTAGGTCATCGGAATCCGGTGGCCGGACATGTGTTCCTCGGAAGTTATCGAGGAAGGCCTCTTCCAAGTCCTTACAGCTGCCTATGCAATTTTCAGGCAAGCTGTTTAACCAGTACCGAGCTGGTCCTTTTAGTTTTAGTGGGAGGTATTTAATGGCGTGGAGGTCATCTCCACGGGCCATATGGATGTGTAGGATGAAATCTTCTATCCATACTGCGGGATCGGTTGTCCCGTCGTATGATTCAATATCGACGGGTTTGAATCCTTCGGGGAATTCATGATCCATTACTTCATCAGTGAAGCAAAGCGGGTGTGCAGCACCTCTATGTTGTGCCACACTGCGACGTAACTCCGAAGGAGTCCCATTGCGGTTTTCGGCTCGGCCGTGGTGAGGTGTGACCCGTCCGAATAGGTAGCCATCGTAGCGTGTCGAAGCATGCTTTCGCGATCCGTAGATCGGTCTTGCGGTTACTGCTCTATTGTCCAAGTCCCTCTGCAGGTTGTCTGGGTAATCGTGACCTGCTTTGTTCTTGCCTTTACGGCGAGGTGGGGCGGTCTGGTGTTCGGCTTGAGTTGCCTCTTTATCCAGACAGAGTTGTCGGCGACCTGCCGCATTCTGTGGCGATGGTATGGGCTCCAATGCCCCGTCATCGGATTGGTATAGCGGTATGTGCTTTGGGTAGCTTTTGGCTAGGCCACTAAGGCCGTATTCTTCGGCGATCAGGACTTCAGTCCATCTGTCATTGAGTAGGTCTTGGTCAGCTTGAAGCTCCTGCTGCTTCTTTTTCAGGCTCCTTGCCGTAGCTATTAGCCTGCGCTTGAAGTGCTCCTGCTCGAGGGGCTCTTCGGGTACGATGAAGTCTTCATCACCGAGGCTTACCTCATCTTCGGAGAGCGGAAGGTAGTTGTCGTCCTCCGAACCGTCGCTGGGTGGGGCCTGTTCATCGGGGCTGGCTTGCCCATTTTCCTGTTCCTCCTGCTCGGATATTGTTCCCACAGTGTCTTCATTGCTTTCGGCGCCGTCCGGAGTACTATTTTCTCCAGTGCCTATGTTGTTGCAGCATGACTTGGGGCGGCGTTTGGGGCGTCGGAGCTTAGGCTGTGTCTCGGGAGTTTTACCTGGATCTCCCTTGTCCTTGTCGCGAGGCTTTTTAAGTGTATCGATCATGTACATGTCATATGAAGGGGTGGCCGTCCCACGCCTGATGACTGGCGGGTCTTGGCCTTGCCCCTTATCGGCATCGTCGTCTGTACCATCAATGTCTTCGGAGCTAGAAGCGGGCATGTCGGTTAAGTCCTCGACAGTGGCTATGAAGTGGGTGGCGGGTGGGAAGCGAAATTCTCCATTGTCAGCCTCTAGCTCGAACCGAACATAGTTCGGCTGTGAGTCCTTTTCCAAGGACAAGTTCTTTAAAGAGTTTAGCACATCACTCAAAGGTGAGTGCTGGAAGATGTCTGCGGCGCTAAATTTCTAAAATCGATAACCGATCCAGCTCGGTGTCCGCAGGCGTACCCGGTCCGGGACTTATAGCCGGAGACGAGTCCGGAGTTCCATTGACGCAAATATTGCGGGGTGTCGAGTCCGTGTGTGGCTCCAACGCCGCGGACTCTGTGGCCTCGGATGGCACGATCTTCTCTGGTTCTAAGGCTGTTGCAGCAACAGGGACCATCTCCTGGATGTGATCCGATGATAGATTTAAGTCATGTTCATTGGGGCGAGGGGGAGTGATTGCTGCGGTCTCAAATCCATCGAAGATCAAGTCTCCACGGATATCCGTGACGTAGTTCAAGCTTCCAAATCTGACCTGGTGGCCCGGGGCGTAGCTATCGATCTGCTCCAGATGGCCAAGCGAGTTGGCCCGCAGTACGAAGCCGCCGAACACGAAAATCTGTCTGGGGAGGAAGGTTTCTCCTTGGACAACGTCGCTATAGACGATTGAAGGGGCCATCGAACCTTTTGTCGACGGCATAGTGGAACTCTCAATTAAAGCACCAATGTCGGTGTCAAAACCGGCGGATCTCAGGTAGGGGGTCCCGAACTGTGCGTCTAGGATCGATGGTAACGGGAGACAGTGGACACAATGTTTACCCAGGTTTGGGCCCTCTCTATGGAGGTAATAGCCTATGTCCTGCTTGATTGATATTATTGAATATGAGTGTTACAAGAGTTGATCTACCATGAGATCGTAATGGCTAAACCCTAGACGTCTAGCCTGTATGACTATGGCAATGAATATATCCTTTCCGTACTAACCCCTTCGGTTTATATAGACACCGAGGGGATCTAGGGTTTACATAGAGTCGGTTACATAAGAAGGAATCTTCATAGTCGGTCGCCAAGCTTGCCTTCCACGCCAAGGAGAGTCCAACCCGGACACGGGTACAGTCTTTGGCCTTCATGTCTTCACATCCCATTAGTCCGGCCCATGGATAACAGGCCGGACGCCCGAGGACCCCTTAGTCGAGGACTCCCTCAGCGACGGCAGCACGAAGGGCATCGAGGTGGGCCCCGAGGACGAGGAGATCGACGTCGACGAGTGGAGGAGTGCCTTCCCCAACGACTCCGACAACGGCACCGGCCCGGACCCGGCTCGCGACACATCGTACATGACGAGGAAGGATTGGCTTGACCTCTACTTCGACTGAAAGTAGTTTAGCTTAGTTTAAATTTATGTTTTATGTTCGGTTATGCAAAACTATCTATGTTTATTTTGAATGCATGCTACTTTCGGTTGAACCTGCTTTGAACTTGATCAAATTGAAGCTTACAACGTTAAGTTTAGGGGATCAACTGGAAAAGGCCAAAAATTGCTGGAGTATATATATATATATATCCACTAAGGGTTTTAGTTCTTTACCTTTCAAAGGATCGGCTAGAGATGGCCTTATGACTTGTTTATTTCAGTTCCTCACAATGTGATACTCTATATGTGCAATTATTTGTCGTGCAGTTCAGTTTCATCAATAACAGTTTCAACAATACCACTATGAATTATGATATTTGGTTGCTGTTAAGGATATTGTAGTTAACATGCCTTCTCGTTTTTTTAACAACAACTAGTGTACTTTAGACCCGCACAATACCAGTTTGAATCACTATTTGCTTGTTTCTAAATGTTATGCCTCATGCAGTTAACACACATTTCCACTTCTTGTTTTGCTTAACCAACGTGCTTAAGCCTGCACACTGAAGCTGTCATTTGTAGATTATGTTGTCTACCATGGATATATTTGGTTAATGTTTAGCTTGTTGTGCTTAACATGCCTTTATATGTACTCATGCATGACAATATTGAGAACAATGTTGTTTTCCAACCAGGTTATTTTCATCGCATTGCTTATATGTGCTCACTGTTCAGGATATCGGTAGCTGGTACCATATAGCCTGGGGCTGATAAGGGATTAATCGTCGACTTGGACATTTAATTGAATATATCTGTAACCCATTTATCAGTAGGTTAACTAGGACCATATTTAATATATCTGAGGCTACATAGCAACATACATTGTACTGAATGACTAAATATGCAATCCCAGGCTACATAGCAACAAGGAAGAGTGTTACCTTAATGTTCTGATGATGTCTAGATATACATGTAATAAAATCTTATATAATGGGATGGAGGGAGTGTTGTACTACATCATTTTTCAATTGTTGTTTAGCTTCTAATATTAACTTGGTGCTTTTAGGTACATATATCATTGCCAAAGTTCCACACTTCGACCCTTTCTGGGGCAATGAGATATTCATGAACCAGCATCAAGTGAGGAAACTGATAAAGATTGTTATTAAAATGGGTCCAAAGACGTCAATCGAACTATTTGTTTACACTTTATGCCAGACAACAATGGACTGCAGGATGGTAAGTAAGAACCCTGTAGTCTTCTTTTTACTGCCCGTAATGAGTTGTGTTAGATGACAATGTCTGAATCTTTTTTCCTTTGAAGTGGATCCTGAAGCAATTTACTCAAGATTACCTCTCAAACTACATGATTGGCGGGCGTCCATCACAAGGGATTGGACTAGAGTCCTTCATGCCTTCAGCATCCAGGAGAGCACAATAGGGCCATTCTGCTTCACCTTGTTCAGTAACCGGAATGTCTATCGCCTCTTTCTTTACCATCTGTAATACTACAAGTATAGAACCCTAGTTCATCATTCTTTATTTGGTGCTTATGTAATTCTTGAACATATGTACCTGTGAATCGAATAATGCATTGGTTCTATGAACCTAATGGATATGAATAAAGCTAAAGCCTACTTTCAAGTTTAAATTAGGTACAATTTTAAATAGCAGTAATTAAATTAGGGCGAAATTAGGGTGTGCAGGTCATTACGGCACATGGTTAATAAAGCACAACGTGTGTGATATACATCATAATACGACATGGTTCACGGAGAGGAAACGTGTGTAACAATGCACACAGTTGCCGTTTGCAAAGCGTGTGTGATGTTAGACACTATCGCATACTGTGTGGGAAAACTAAATGTGTGTGATTGTCTACCTATCGTACATGATTTATAATCATGAACTGTTTGTGATGTGCTAGGCATCGTAAAACTCCCGTGCCTGGAATCTTCCTGGAAAACTCCCGTGCTTGGAATCTGCCTGGATTTAGGTAAATCCACAAAACTCGGACTGCGATGGCAATGCGAGCACAAACAAGTAGCAAGGATGAAGCATTTGGGATATTCGAGATATTGGAAACGGTTATATAGGGACAACTATATGCATCAAGGCTCCCTATCCCCAATGGTTTCTGGGTCATGTGGGAAGGACCATCCTATCGCCGTCACTCACAAGGCGACGGTTCCAAATGCCGTCGCGGAAAGGGGGTAAAAACCGTTTGTATAGCACCGACGCGTACTAGTGCAAGTACATCGAGGATAACATGGTATTGAGAATCAAAGAGAGAGAGAAGAAGACATCTAGCTACTAGCTATGGACCCGTAGGTCTGAGGTAACCTACTCATGCTTCATCGGAAGAGCAATAGGGTTGATGTAGAAGCCCTTCGTGAACGAATTCTCCTCCGGAAGATTGCCCGAAAAGGCCCCAAGATGGGATTTCACGGGTACAGAAGGTTGCGGCGGTGGAAAAGTGGTTTCGTGGCTCCCCTGAAGGGTTTTGGAATATATGTGAATATATAGGACGAAGGGCTAGGTCAGATGAGTCCCGAGGGCCCACAAGGTAGGGGGCACCCCCTAGGACGCGCCCTCCACCCTTGCCTCCACCTCGCGGCTCTTCTGACTTGGACTCCAAGTCCCCTGGGTGTCTTCTGGTCCAAGAAAAATCATCGCAAAGTTTTATTCCGTTTGGACTTCGTTTGATATTCCTTTTGTGCGAAATTCAAAAACAAGGAAAAAACAGAAACTGGCACTGGGCTCTAGGTTAATAAGATAGTCCCAAATATATATATAAAATAGCATACTAATGCATATAAAACATCCAAAACAGATAATATAATAGCAGGGAACAATAAAAAATTATAGATGCGTTGGAGACGTATCAAGCATCCCCAAGCTTAGTTCCTGCTCGTCCTTGAGTAGGTAAATGATAAAAACAGAATTTTTGATGTGGAATGCTACCTAACATATTTATCCATGTAATTTTATTTATTGTTGCATGAATATTCAGATCCATAAGATTCAAAACAAAAATTTAATATTGACATAAAAACAATAATACTTAAAGCATACTAATAAAGCAATCATGTCTTCTCAAAATAACATGGCCAAAGAAAGTTATCCCTAAAAAATCATATAGTTTAGCTATGTTCCATATTCACAAAGTATTAAATCATGCACAACCCCGATGACAAGCCAAGCAATTTTTTCTTACTTTTGATGTTCTCAAACTTTTTCAACTTTCATGCAATACATGAGCGTGAGCCATAGATATAACAATATAGGTGGAATAGAATATGGTGGTTGTGGACAAGACAAAAAGAAGGAGATAGTCTCACATCAACTAGGCGTATCAACGGGCTATGGAGATGCCCATCAATAGATATCAATGTTAGTGAGTAGGGATTGCCATGCAACGGATGCATTAGAGCTATAAGTGTATGAAAGCTCAAAAAGAAACTAAGTGGGTGTGCATCCAACTCGCTTGCTCACGAAGATCTAGGGCAATTTGAGGAAGCCCATCATTGGAATATACAAGCCAAGTTCTATAATGAAAAATTAGCACTAGTATATGAAAGTGACAATATAGGAGACTCTCTATCATGAAGATCATGGTGCTACTTTGAACCACAAGTGTGGAAAAAGGATAGTAACATTGCCCCTTCTCTCTTTTCTCTCATCTTTTGGTGGGCTTCTTTGGCCTCTTTTATTTTTTTGTGGGCTTCTTTGGCCTCTTTTATTTTTTGTAAAGTCCGTAGACTCATCCCAACTTGTGAGGGAATCATAGGTTCCTTCATCCTTTCCTCACATGGGACAATGCTCTAATAATGAAGATCATCACACTTCTATTTACTTACAACTCAAGAATTAAAACTCGATTCTAGAACAAAAATATGACTCTATATGAATGCCTCCGGCAGTGTACAGGGATGTGCAATGGATCAAGAGTGACATGTATAAAAAATATGAAAGGTGGACTTGCCACAAATACGATGCCAACTACAAGATCATCTAAAGCAATATGACAATGATGAAGCGTGTCATAATAAACGAAACGGTGGAAAGTGGCATGGCAATATATCTCGGAATGGCTATGGAAATGCCATAATAGGTATGTACGATGGCTGTTTTGAGGAAGGTGATGGTGGGTTTAATGCACCGGCAAAAGTTGCGCGGTACTAGAGAGGCTAGCAATGGTGGAAGGGTGAGAGTGCGTATAATCCATGGAGTCAACATTAGTCATAAAGAACTCACATACTTATTGCAAAAATCTATTAGTTATTGAAACAAAGTACTACGCGCATGCTCCTAGGGGGATAGATTGGTAGGAAAAGACCCGCTCGTCCCCGACCGGCACTCATAAGGAAGACAATCAATAAATAAATCATGCTCTGACTTCATCACATAATGGTTCACCATACGTGCATGCTACGGAAATCACAAAATTTAACACAAGTATTTCTACCAATCCAAAGTTACTCACTAGCATGACTCTAATATTACCATCTTCATATCTCAAAACAATCATAAGGAATCAAACTTCACATAGTATTCAATGCACTTTATATGAAAGTTTTTATTATATCCCTCTTGGATGCCCATCATATTTAGACTAAATTCATAACCAAAGAAAATTACCATGATATTTAGAGAGACTCTCAAAATAATATAAGTGAAGCAAGAGAGTTCAATAATTTCTATAAAATAAGGCCACCACCGTGCTCTAAAAAGATATAAGTGAAGCACTAGAGCAAAATTGCCTAGCTCAAAAGATATAAGTGAAGCACATAGAGTATTCTAATAAATCACGATTCATGTGTGTCCCTCTCAGAAGGTGTGTACAGAAAGGATGATTGTGGCAAACTAAAAAGCAAATACTCATATCATACAAGACCCTCCAAGCAAAACAAATATCATGTGGTGAATAAAAATATAGCCTCAAGTAAATTTACCGATAGACGAAGACGAAAGAGGTGATGCCTTCTGGGGAATCCCCAAGATTAGGCTTTTGTTGTCCTTGAATATTACCTTGGAGTGCCTTAGGCATCCCCAAGCTTAGGCTCTTGCCACTCCTTATTCCATAGTCCATCAAATCTTTACCCAAAACTTGAAAACTTGACAACACAAAACTCATGAGATCCATTAGTATAATAAAATAAATCACCACTTAAGGTACTGTTGTGAACTCATTCTTTATTTATATTGGTGTAATATCTACTGTATTCCAACTTTTCAATGGTTCATACCCCCCATACTACCCATAGATTCATCAAAATATGCAAACAACACATAGAAAACAGAATCTGTCAAAAATTGAACATCCTGTAGCAATATGTAAATCTCGAATACTTCTGTAACTCCAAAAGTTCTGTAAAATTAGGACAACATAGGCAATTTGTATCTAAATCTTATGCAGAAAGATTCAGTATTTTATCGCGCTTCGTTGAGAGTATTTTTCTGGGCACAAAATTTTCTGTTTTTCAGCAAGATCAAATCAACTATCACCGCAAGCCATCCCAAAGGTCTTACTTGGCACAAACACTAATTAAAACATAAAAACACATCTAACCAGAGGCAAGATGAAAAATTTATTGAAAAACAAAACCAAATAGGTAAGATCAAAAATAAAATTGGGTTGCCTCCCAAGAAGCACTATTGTTTGACGCCCCTAGCTAGGCATATTGCAATAGATCTAGGTATTGTCATAATAGTAAGGGAGATCATCCATGCTCATCTCATACTCCCTTCTTTCCGTGGCAAGTTTCCTTTGTGGTAAGCAAAAGGGCTAAATTTAATAGGATAGGGATCCCTAAGATCAAGTGCGGGAGAAATAGGTTCTTCCATTGGCCCCTTATAGTTTATAATCAACTCATCATTGTAAGCTTTCCTTTGGAAAAATGTCATAAGCTTATCTCCTAGCATGAACCCTAATTTGTTGTTTTGTATAGCAAAATTATCTTTAAGTTTAGAGATATTATCAACCAAAACTTCAGTAGGGACTCTTTTCCTCAAATTTTCATTATAGGCAACAAAATCAGGAGATTGCAATCTCATTATTTCCTCTTGATTAAAAAGGATTTCCTCTATGGGAGGACAATCGGCATTTATATTATAATGAGCAAAAATTTCGCTAGCTTCTTTCATGATAAATCTAAACTCGCGAGCTAAAAATATAGTGGTGGCATGCTTAACTTGAGAGTGCTTAATATTAGAAAACTCTACAATCCTCTATATGCTGGGATGCATATGAACAAATTGTCTTTTGAGTTCTATTATGAGCAAGTTATAGCATCCGCAAGACTATTATTTTTATGAAGAATAGATCCTCCTAGCATAGGTAGCGTGCCAGCACAAGTAAAGAAATCTTGAATAACACCTTTGCCAATAATATAACCACTACCAATATGAATTTTCTTTGTATGCATAAAAGTAGGTTCTTCATGAGGATCATTATTAGCAAGGTCATCAAAATTTTTCTGAAGATTACTACTATCTTTTTCGACGGGAACCTTCTCAGACTCAGACATGGTGGCAATGAACCGATCTAGCAAACAGAAGAGCAAAAGGCAAACGAAGAGACGAACGGAAGAAGGGCGAATAAAAAGGCAAATCTTTTTGTGTTTTTCTGAAAATCGTTTTAGAAGTGGGGGAGAGGAAAACGAGAGGAAAATGGAAAATAATGTAATGCAAGAGATGAGAGTTTATGATGGGTACTTGGTAGGCTTGATGTAGACCTCCCCCGCAACGGCAGCAGAAATTCTTCCTGCTACTTCTTAAGCTTGCGTTGGTTTTTTCCCTTGAAGAGGAAAGGGTGATGCAGGAAAGTAGAGATAAGTATTTCCCTTAGTTAGAGAACCAATGTATCAATCCAGTAGGAGGTACAAGCAAGTCCCCAATCTATGCACCTGCACAAACAATCAAACACTTGGACCCAATGCGATAAAGGGGTTATCAATCCCTTCATGGTTAATTGCAAAGGTGAGATCTGATAGAGATAGATAAAACTAAACAAAAGATAAAATATTTTTGGGTTTTTGGGTTTATAGATCATAAAATAAAAGATTGCAAAATAGTAGATCGGAAACTAATATGATGGAAAATAGACCCCGGAGCCATAGGTTTCACTAGAGGCTTATCTCATGAAGGCAAATAATACAGTGGGTGAACAAATTACTGTCGAGCAATTGATAGAAAAGCGCAAAGTTATGAGGGTATCCAAGGCAATGATTATGCATATAGGCATCACGTCCATGTCAAGTAGACCGACTCCTGCCTGCATCTACTACTATTACTCCACACATTGATCGACTCCTGCTTGCATCTAGAGTATTAAGTTCAAGAGAACAGAGTAACACATTAAGTAAGATGACATGATGTAGAGGGATAAACTCAAGCAATATGATGAAAACCCCATATTTTTATCCTTGATGGCAACAATACAATACGTGCCTCGCTACCCCTACTTTCTCACTGGGTGAGGACACCACAAGATTGAACTCGAAACTAAGCACCTCTCTCATTGCAAGAAAAACAATCTAGTTGGCCAAACCAAAGCGATAATTCGAAGAGAAATATAAAGATATCAAATCATGCATACGAGAATTCAGAGAAGATTCAAATAACATTCATAGATAATCTGATCATAAATCCACAATTCATCGGATCTCGACAAACACACCGCAAAAGAAGATTACATTGGATAGATCTCCAAGAACATCGAGGAGAACATGGTATTGATATTCAAAAAGAGAGAGAAGAAGCCATCTAGCTACTAGCTATGGACACGTAGGTCTGAGTTAAACTACTCACGCTTCATCAGAAGGGCAATAGGGTTGATGTAGAAGCCCTCCATGATTGAATCCCTCTCCGGCAGATTTCCGGAAAAGGCCCCAAGATGGGATCTCATGGGTACAGAAGGTTGCAGCGGTGGAAAAGTGGTTTCATGACTCCCCTGAAGGGTTTTGGAATATATATGAATATATAGGACGAAGGGCTAGGTCAGATGAGTCCCGAGGAGCCCACAAGGTAGCCCCCCCCTAGGGCAGGCCCTCCACCCTTGCCGCCGCCTCATAGCTCTTCTGACTTGGACTCCAAGTCCCGTGGGTGTCTTCTGGTTCAAGAAAAATCATCGCAAAGTTTTATTCCGTTTGATATTCCTTTTCTCTGAAACTCAAAAACAAGGAACCAGAAACTGACACTGAGCTCTAGGTTAATAAGTTAGTCCAAAAATAATATAAAATAGCATACTAATGCATATAAAACATCCAAAACAGATAATATAATAGCATGGTACAATAAAAAAATTATATATACGTTGGAGACGTATCAGTTTTCATTTGCTAGGAAGAAACCACAAAAGAGGAGTCAATCTCCAATATAATCCCATGAAGTGAGAAGAACTTCACCTATAGAATCCCTAGCAATGACCCCACAGTCGTATTACTAATCCTATATACCTAAGAGATTCATCCCCACTATCCTATTTATCTTAACATGCAACCTATCCATCTCATCACACATGCCCCACACAAACCAACTCATCCTTCCACTGACTTTTTTTCCTGATCAATGGTGTCGCCATGTCATCCCTCTATCAATTCTCCCGGTGTCACTCCATCACAGTTACTCCTATCTTTTGTAGCTTCGTAGGTTCACCTTTCTGTCTCCCTTCGTATGTTTATTTTCTCCGGAAGTGCCCACATTCAGCATTTGGTGCTCAGCCGTTCCTTGCCTTCGGCCTATTGGAATTCAGTCCCGTTCGCCTTGCTCCCTACCTACCTCTCTCTCTCCCTCACACACACTGGTGACTGGATCGACGGGTGGACGTGGCGCCGATAGCAGTCGCAATGGCCTGAGAAAGAGGAAAAACAGGCAACGGAGACGACCGCAAGCCTGAGCGAGGGGAGAAGTGACGACATGGGCAGCATGGGCTCGAGCACGAAAAGAAGCGACAACAATGGCGACCGAGGAGAACCCGCTGCCACAACAGACCCCCTATACGATGTGCGGCAATGGACGACTCTCTCCACGAAGTGGATTGATCTGCCTGAGTTAGCTCCAGTTCGTCCTTGGCTATGCCCGAGCTCCAAGCTAGCCACGCGCTAGAGCAGATAGGCCTGTACCTTTGCCACGAGCGCTGGCTTTGCTACGTTTACCAGGTAAACATCAACCCAAAGATAATTATCTCCCTAATTCCCAGCCATCTGTCGCTTATTTCCTTGGTTAGATTGGGTGTGATGCCCCATGAATTAGTACCGATCGTTCATGTTCCTATTATAGTGTCTACACTTTGTTTAAGCTTTGCACCGAGAAGATATCTGTGGACGATCTTTAGAAGGACGTGGTCAGCAAAGATAATCTCCTCTTCATGGCTCCGCGACCCTGTCTCCTCTGTACTACAGTCGCCATCCACTCAGTCTGACCACAAGCACTGGGTGTTGCGGTAGCAGGTTGGAACGTCGGGCATCAGCTTGGTCAGGAGAAAAGGCGTTGTCGTTTTCTCTAGAACTACACCATGATATGCTACCTGGCGTCAGGACTATAGACGACCAGGTATAATCGAGATCCCAAAATCAATTAAGGCTACGAAAATTGTGATTGATCATTGTAATTTCCCGTAGTTCATTGGGTTTGTGCCAAACAATCATGTTATTGGAGCCCTTGAGGAAGACGATGCCTATCAACAGCCAGAGGTAACACATGTTCCTCCATTTTGTTTGCGGGGTTGTATTAATTTTTCACTAACCTTACCATCATGTGTATTAGATCGATGAATAAATTACCTTGCAATACTGCACAAATTGTTTCTGTTTCATTTGTCTATATGTAGCAAAAAAATTGTTACAACTTCCTGCAGCAACACGCAGGGTATTCTCTAGTGCTCTAAAAAAAGCTAGCATCAACATTTATCTTAATGTAATTCAAGGCGGAGGCTGCCACACCTCGCTAATACCCAGCGGGGTATTGATTGGTCTTAAATCAGCCACAACTCAGTTAAATATTTCATTAAATATTTAGTTTATGCGAGCACTGGTGGGGGACGATGGGATAGATGGCTGCAAGTTGTGCCTAGGTTGATGGAGGTTAACCTTTCTGATGCACCAGATGTTGGAAATATGCCCTAGAGGCAATAATAAATTGGTTATTATCATATTTCCTAGTTCATGATAAATGTTTATTATTCATGCTAGAATTATATTGAATGGAAACTTAAATGCATGTGTGAATACATAAACTACACTGTGTCCCTGATATGCCTCTACTAGACTAGCTCGTTGATCAAAGATGGTTAAGGTTTCTGTAGCGACCCGACCTCAGATGGTCAAGCCTCTGTGCATCGGTGCCATCCATGGATCAGTATGCTGGCACACACAGTACATGAATGTATATATCAAAGTGCAATCACATGTATAATTAACGTAAAACTGATATATACCTTATAAGTCTCAGCGGAAACAATCAACGGGTGTGGAGCCCCATCAACGCCATCGGCAAGCTGAGTGTAGGTCGTAACCCTGTATCGTAACTCTTACTCGTCGAAGAAATATCTGCAACATGATACGTTGCAGTCGTGTAGGTCAGTACATTGAATGTACCGGCAAGATCACAATAAGAGAAAACAAATGATAAACTATACTATATGCAATATGGCTTTGTGGCTCTGTATCTGAGTTTTGTTTGCATAAATGCTGGTTTTATTTTCCCTACATCAAAGGAATTAACCGGAGTCTGTACAACGGAGTTTTCTATCATGACATGGTTCCGCTAACCGATGTCTCATAGCCCGAATCATCATAAGTTGCCCACAATTAAGTAATCAATCCGGTGTTGAGAGTTCCGAGATAGATCCAAGTCTAGAGGCTCAAATTGTCCGTAACCGGGGACACGGCTAATTGATTAGGTTTTAACCCTCTGCAGAGGTTTGTACACTTTACCTGCAAGATTTGATCCCTCTTTTTACGTTCTCGCACTTCAGGTTATTTGAGAACAAGACGACCGAAACATGGTCTTCCAAAGAGTTCCCCTGACCACTGTCCGATGCTCATCCAATCCAACCGTAGTTCTACATCTGCTAGCACCGTCCCAGCCAGAGTCACCACCAGGGTCAACCAAACCAGAGCCCATAGTGACTTGCGGTTGCACATGTAAGCTTCCGGGCATGAAGTATTCTTCCGTCTCTTTGAGTCTGGGTGAAGCTTTCCGCAAGATGTCATGGCGCTTCTCCATGCATCCCAGCCATCCACTGTTTCCTCCAGGGTGCCCGTCAACTGTCTTTCACCCAGTAGTGTGTATTGAATTCTTGTCTTGAGTCTTGAAATCTTGAAGTCTTGAAGTCCTGAAGATGCAGTCCTTGCCGACGCCATCATGAATTTGTCTTCATTGACGTAGAGTCCTCCATTCTCACACCACTCCCGATCATTCATACCAACCCCGTCTACTATAGCGTAGCATTTAAACTACATAACGTCCCGGGCTTGATAACAGGGAGATGGGTTTCTACCTCATGCAATCTACTCAACTAAAGGTTCAATAACACTACTGGAGGGATTGTTGAAAGGCTGCTACTACATGCAAATAAAACATAGGTATGAAAAACATGGTCAAGGTGAACTTGCCTGGTATTACTTGATGAAGATAATAACGCTCTCGGAATCTTTGATAAACTATTCGTCACTCCGAGAAATCCATATAGTCAAACATTACACTCACATAAGTAATAATCCTAGCAAACAATACTAGCAATCAAAATAACAACCAAAAAGCAATAAATAAAACAATAATGAAGTCAAAGAAAACCAAATAGAATTCAAAAAAAAAAACTTCAAGAAAGCAAGGGAGAAACCAACTCACACAATAACAGACAATACTCTCGTAGCAACACCAAATTACTCTAACAATGTTTTCTACAACAAAGTAAATATAATTCTAATGAAACAACAGAAAATAATTTACTAAAGCATTCACTAGCAAAAAGAACTAGTATAAAAACTATTATAACTATCTAGTTAACACTAGAACAACTATAACAACTAGAAAACACTAAGACAATAGTAAACAATACTAAAATAATTTATGAAAACTTATTTTACTTCTAAATAAGAGAACCAATAACAACATATATTGAAGTGGCAAAAAGAAATACATTAAAACTAATAAAACTATTTTTATCAACTATCACTATGAACTAAACAAACAAATACTAAAACAGTAGCTAAACACTAATAAATAACTACAAAAATTTATCTACTATAGTCTAACAGAAACATATGACAACATGTAAAAAATACAAAAATAATTAACTAAAAATAATTAAAAACACTAATTATATGACTAAAACAACTACATAAGCAAAACAGTACTGTTTTTGCAATAAACCTAATTAAAATAAACTAAAAATAAAAAACTATAAGCTACTGGATAGAAAAAACAATAACAAAACAGTAGCAAAAAGAATCGATCAAAAATATTTCATAAAAGTCAAGATACGACCAAAATAGTGATTTGAATAAATTTCATCAAATTCAATTTTAAACTACTCAATTTTGAAATCCAATGGTACAAACAGAAACTTCAACAAATTTTGAATCTAATACAAAAAGAATCTCTCAATTTGGATCTAAAAGATAAAATTTATAACCAATCTAAAACAGAAACTATTCTGAAACTAAAACAGAAAAAAACAGTATGATCGATCAATGGCCACGTGGCGCTACGCGGCTGGACTAAAGAGGTGGCCGAAAAGAGCTAGCGGATGGACGACCTAACCGTAACAGAAAACGGTTTGGGGCAAAAATAAGATCTAATCTAACGCGTCCGATGCAGATCTAATGGTGGAGTGGGAGTGGAGAGCTCACCGCGGTGGTCGGCGGCGGCGTGGGCTTCGGGCGTCATCGGCTAGGTGTCTCCGATGGTCGGCGGCGTCGAAAAAGGCCACAAGCAGGTGCAGCAGCGCGTGGCATCCCCAACGATCGTCGTGGCGTCGACGGAGGTGGTCGGAGATGGTCGGCAGCGAGCTCGAGGCGGAGAGGGCGGTCGGTGGTTGTCGGCGTTGGTCCTACGGCGGTCCTCCGGCGAAAAGAGGGAACTGGGCGACGCGGTAGAGGGTGGCGCGGCTGTTGGTGGTGTTGGGAGAGGTTGGAGGTGAGCGTGGGCAGCGGAGTGAGCGACGGCGTGCGGCGGCGGAGGCGGACTCCGGCGAGAAATTGCGACGAGGAGAGGTGACGAGAGTAGGGGATTCAAGGGGGAATCGGACGAGGGGCGAGAGGTATATGTAGGGGAGGGTGCTTGGAGAAGGGGGCGAGGGGATTCGTGATCCCGAGAAGATCGGTATTCCGGCGGCGGCGCGACTTGGCATGGGGAGGAAGAAGAGGAGGAGCAGGTCGGGTCGGACAGTAGGCCCCGCGCATCAACGACAGTGGGGAAATGAGCGAGGGGGCGGGCAACCGATGCGGAGGTGGTTCGGGCGCGAGCATGGTAAGTGGGCCGAGGGAGGGAGAGAGAGAGAAGGGTAGGTGGGCCTCGGTCCGTCGGCTTCGGCCATTTTTTTTCTTTTTTGAAATAAGCACAGACAAGAAAACTAAATAAAGGAAAAACAATAAGACTTTTATATAGACATATTATATACCAAAATTTTCAGAAAACTAAATCCTAAAACATGCACATATTTTCATGTACAAATAGAAGCCACAAAAATTCGAATAAAGCAGACAATGCCACTGTTGCAATAAAACCCAATAAAAATCATTTTTAAAATACCAAAATGATTTCAAAATTATTTTGTCCTAATTTTCCATTGAAGGGAATCATTTTACCCTTATCTCCATTTATTTTATTTTAGGATAAAAATAATTTGATTAAAAGTCAAATAACTCCTAAATGGTTTTGAAATTGAAATTCAAACCACTTCCAAATCTTTTCTGTTTTTCCTCATTCAAATATATTTCAAATTTGCCCCTGGTTTCGAGTGTCATATTACTCCTCTCTTTATTTTGCAATGGGTCAGAGGAATTTGAAACTATTGAAATGGGAGGGATTCCAAATGGAATTTCAAAAGTGGTTTAACTCCCCACTCTCTTTCATTTAAACTTTGGAGAAGTCATTTCATCTCCTCTCTTGAAAGTCCTTGAGTGGCATGAAGTTTGCATTACTTTCAAATGAGGTTTCAAATCATTTCAGATGGAAACACTTTTGGGGAAGTCCTTTTATTCCCTCTCATTCCACTTCCAAAAAGTTTCAAATTGCACTCAATTTCACCCAATCATTCACACAACAATCAAACAAACAATCAAAACTATTTATTTAATATAACATTCCAAAAATTTAGCATTTTGGGATGTTACAGTTTCCTAACCATAGACATGAGTTGTCATTTGATAACGGGATCACATCATTAGGAGAATGATGTGATGGAAAATCCAAGCGTAAGCTTAGCATCAGATCGTTTAGTTATTTGCTACAACTTTCATCATGTCTAGCATCTGTTCCTTAGACCATGAGATCGTGCAACTCCCTGACACCGAAGGAATACTTAGTGTGTGTCCAAACACCACATCATAACTGGGTGATCATAAAGGTGCTCTACAGGTATCTCTAAAGGTGTTTGTTGGGTTGGCACGGATCGAGACTGGGATTATCGCTCCTTGTGATGGAGAGATATCTCTGGGCCCTCTTGGTAATACAACATCACAAGAGGCTTGCAACCATGTGACTAATGAGTTTAGTCACGGGATCTTGTATTGCGGAACAAGTAAAGAGACTTGCCGGTGACGAGATTGAACTAGGTATGGAGATACCAACGATCGAATCTCGGGCAAGTAACATATCGTTGGACAAAGGGAATTGTATACGAGATTAACTGAATCCTTGACATCGTAGTTCAACCGATAAAGATCTTCATGGAATATGTGGGAACCAATATGGGTATCCAGGTTTCGCTACTGGTTATTGACCAGAGAGGAGTCTCGGTCATGTCTACATGATTCTCGAACTTGTAGGGTCGCACGCTTACCATTCGGTAGCGCTAGGGTAGTATTAAGATATTAATAGTGGAAAGTCCGAAGGTTGTTCAAAGTACCGTATGGGATCCGAGACATCACGAGGAGCTCCGGAATGGTCCGGAGGTAAAGATTTATATATGGAAAGTTGTTGTCGGGTTCCAGAAAAAAGTCTGGTTTTTTCGATATTGTACCGGGAAGTCACCAAAAGGTTTCGGAAGGTTCCGAAGGGGTCCGGAAGTCCTTGGATGGTTCCACCACGTCCCATACAGTAGCATGGGCTATAGGGGGGGGGTGCTCTGGCCTTAATATGCCAAGGGAACTAGCCCCTACAAGGCCCATGCGCCTGGGAAGGAGAAACCCTAAGTGGGAGGGAGTCCACTTGACTTGGGAGGCAAGTTTCCTGCCTTGGATGCCTCCCCTCCTTGCAGAAGGGGATAGAGCTTCGCTTCCAACCCTCCCACACTCCTATATATAGTGGGGGGAGGGTGAGGGAGTCTTGGATTAAGGGGTCCTCGGGCTGCCTACCTGTTATGTTTGGGCCAGATCGATGGGCGATTATGGGACCTGGGGTGTGGATCCATGACTGGATAGGGAATCTTCGGAGCCGTGGTATGTCCTCCAATCCAAGATTAGGCAGGATCTTCCTTTGTTTGTAAACAATCGTGTGTAACCGTAACCCTACTGGTGCCTATAAAACCAGGGTGTTTTAGTCTTTAGGACTAGAGCTACATTCATCACCTCATCAACTTAGGGTTTAGCTCATCTGATCTCGAGGTAGATCTACTTTGTAACCATATTACACATCCAATACAATCAAGCAGGACGTAGGGTTTTACCTCTTCGAGAGGGCCCGAACCTGGGTAAACACTGTGTTCATCGTCCCTTGTTCCCCATCGATCCTAGATCCACAGCTCGGGACCCCCTACCCGAGATCCGCCAGTTTTGACACCGACATTGGTGCTTTCATTGAGAGTTCCGCTGTTAGATCACCCAAGGATCAATGGCCCGCCTGATCATCGGAGAGGGCGTCAGCTCCGGGAACCTCTTCGTCCCTGGCGAACTCTTCGTGTTCGGCAGCATCGTGCTGCACGCCAGCCGAACTAATCATCTAGACCAAGTCGACAACTTTGCCCCCGAGCACCGAATTCGATTAGGCAATTTGGAATACGCTGCAGATGAATGGGGCGATCTAGTCTTCACCGGATTCACGACCTCTCCCCGCACCCCCATGGGCCTCACCATGCCCGCTCTAGAGCCTCCCATCAATCCGATCTATTGAACGGCTCCAGTCCTTCTGCCAGCCTTAAGCCCGGACGGCTCCACCTTGAGCGGAGGCCAGGAATCCCCTCCGGTCACGCTCACAATACCTGTCGAGGACCCATCTTCGGGCCTCGATGCAGAAGCGAGGTTCGGACGCCAAGAGTCATTCCCGGCCGAACCCTCTCCCCAAGACACTCCTTTGGCCTCGAGCCCTTGCGATGAGTCGACGATCGGTAGCCAGGGACTATCCCTGGCCCAAATCAACTTGGCGTCAAGCCCCAGTATGGAAACAACGCTCAAGGACCAGAGCCCAGCTTCAGTCTCCAATGATCGTCCGACCTCAAGCTGATACATCTCCATCGTATCTACTTTTCCAAACTCTTTTGCCCTTGTTTTGGACTCTAATTTGCATGATTTGAATGGAACTAACCCGGACTGACGCTGTTTTCAACAGAATTTCCATGGTGTTATTTTTGTGCAGATATAAAAGTTCTTGGAATGACCTGAAACTTCACGGAGATCATTTTTGGAATAAATAAAAAATATTGGCGAAAGAATCAACCGAAGGGGGCCCACACCCTGTCCACAAGGGTGGGGGCGCGCCCTCTATCCTCGTGGGCCCCACAGACCTCCACCGACCTCAACTCCAACTCCATATATTCACGTTCGGGGAGAAAAAAATAGAGAGAAGAATTCATCGCGTTTTACGATACGAAGCCGCCGCCAAGCCCCGTTCTTCCTCGGGAGGGCGGATCTGGAGTCCGTTTTAGGCTCCAGAGAGGGGAAATCGTCGCCATCGTCATCACCAACCATCCTCCATCACCAATTTCTTGATGCTCACCATCGTGCGTTAGTAATTCCATCGTAGGCTTGCTGGACGGTGATGGGTTGGATGAATTTACCATGTAATCGAGTAAGTTTTATTAGAGTTTGATCCCTAGTATCCACTATGTTCTAAGATTGATGTTGCTATGACTTTGCTCTGCCTAATGCTTGTCACTAGGGCATGAGTGCCATGATTTCAGATCTGAACCTATTATGTTTTCATGAATATATTTGTGTTCTTGATCCGATCTTGCAAGTTATAGACACCTACTATGTGTTATGATCCGGCAACCTTGGAGTGACAATAGTCAGGACACTTTCCTGCGATAACCGTAGTTTGAGGAGTTCATGTATTCACTAAGTGCTAATGCTTTGGTCCGGTACTCTATTAAAAGGAGGCATTAACATCCCTTAGTTTCCAATAGGACCCCGCTGCCATGGGAGGGTAGGACAAATGATGTCATGCAAGTTCTTTTCCATAAGCATGTATGACTATATTCGGAATACATGCCTACATTATATTGATGAATTGGAGCTAGTTCTGTGTCACCCTATGTTATAACTATTGCATGATGAATGCCATCCAACATAATTATCCATCATTGATCCATTGCCTATGAGCTCGTTTCATATTGATCTTTGCTAAGTTACTTTTCCGTTGCCACTGTTACGATTGCTACAAAACTGCTACTGTTACTTTTGCCATTGTTACCATTACTTCCATACTAATTTGCTACTAAATACTTTGCTGCAGATATTAAGTGTTTCAAGTGTCTGAGTATTTGCTACTAATACTTGGGAATATCCTTTGGCTCCCTTTTTGTCGAATCAATAAATTTGGGTTGAATACTCTACCCTCGAAAACTGTTGCAATCCCCTATATTTGTGGGTTATCAAGACTTTTTTCTAGCGCCATTGCCAGGGAGCATAGCTCTATTCTCTGAGTCGCTTGGGATTTATATCTATTGACCACTATGAGGAATTTGAAAGATCAAAGAACCAAGATTTTTCCCTCAACTACGAGGGGAGGTAAGGAACTGCCATCTAGCTCTGCACTTGATTCACCTTCTGTTTTGAGTAAGCTTGCAACACCTACACCTGATATTGATTCCAATATGTCACATGTTATTGATGATGCCACTTCTGCTATGCATAATGCTTATGATGAAACTACTTCCCTGCTTGATAATACTATGCCACTTGGTGAATTTCTTGATGAAAAACTTTCTTGGGTTAGAGAGAATGAAATTTCTGAAAGTGATGATATTATTGAAATTGAAGATTATGATTCTTCCCCTAGATATGAATTGCCTGTTGTACCTGACGGTTATATTATGGATGAGGAAACTGCTACAGACTTTCTTGCTTGTAATGACAGAGATGATCTAAGAAATTGTTAGCTATATAAGCTGAAAGAAAAGTCTTTGAATGCTAGAAAGCAATATGACCCTATGTTTGCTACTTCACATATCTTTGTTACTGATAAGGTTTATGAATTCTCTGTCAATCATGAGTTAATTACTTTGGTTGAATCCGATCCTTTCTATGGTTATGAATCTGAAACTGTTTGTGGCGCATCTTACTAAATTGAATGATATAGCCACCCTAGTCGCTCATGAGGAAAAAATCGCTATTACTATATTCTCAAATTGTTTCCTTTCTCATTAAAGGGTGATGCTAAGTTATGGTTTAATTCTCTTGCTCCTGGTTGTGTGCGTAGTCCCTAGGGTATGATTTACTACTTCTCTCAAAAATATTTCCCTGCTCATAAGAAACAAGCTGCTTTAAAGGAAATATTTAACTTTGTGCAAACTGAAGAAGAGAGTCTCCCACAAGCTTGGGGGCGGCTTCTCCAATAACTTAATACTTCGCTTGATCATCCTATGAAGAAAAATGAAATACTTGATATCTTTTATAATGGACTAACTGATGCTTCCAGAGACCACCTGGATAGTTGTGCTGGTTGGGTTTTCAGGGAACAAACTGTTGAGCAAGCTAAATTGCTATTAAATAATATATTGAGTAATGATAATGATTGGACACTTCCTGAACCAACTCCTAAGCCAACTTCGAAGAGAAGGGGTATTCTATTTCTCAGTCCTGAAGATGTGCAAGAGGCAAAGAAATCTATGAAAGAAAAAGGTATTAAAGCGGAAGATGTTAAGAATTTACCGCCTACTGAAGAAATACATGGTCTTAATGCTCAAACACAGGTAGTAGAGGTAAATTCTCTCTATAGATTTGATGAAGGTGATATTCCTTATAATAAGTCTGCTAGTCGATGCTTAAATGAGTTTGATAATTTTATTGTTAAACAAGAGAACTTCAATGCTTATGTTAGTAGGCAATTGAAATGTAATGCTTACATGCTTGAGCACTTGGGTGATTATATGAGTAGAACTATTAATGATCTTAAGCTTATTAGTAAACATGCTTCCATGGTTACAACTCAAGTAAGAAAAGTACTTAAGGCACATGATGGTTTGCTTACTGAGTTGAATAATACGAACATTGATAATACTGTTAGGGTTATGACTAGAGGTGGTAAGATGACCCAGGAACCTTTGTATCCCGAGGGCCATCCTAAGAGAGTTGAGCAAGATTCTCAGAGAATTAATACTGATGCACCTAATCCTTCTAATAGAAAGAAAAAGAAAACTGATAGGACTTTGCATGCTAGTGAACCTGCTATAGATAAACCTGAGAATCCTAATGATATTTCTATTTCTGATGCTGATACACAATCTGGTGATGAACATGAACCTAGTGATAATGTTAATAATGATGTTCATGTTGATGCTCAACCTAGTAATGATAATGATGTAGAGATTGAACCTACTGTTGATCTTGATAACCCACAATCAAAGAATCAACGTTATGATAAGAGAGATTTTATTGCTAGAAAACATGGTAGAGAAAGAGAACCATGGGTTCAGAAACCCATGCCCTTTCCTCCTAAGCCATCTAAGAAAAAATATGCTGAGGATTTTGAGTGCTTTGCTGACATGATTAGACCTATCTTTTTGCGTATGCATTTGACTGATATGCTTAAAATGCCTCCTTATGCTAAGTATATGAAAGATATTGTTACTAATAAAAGAAAGATACCTGAAGCTGAAATTTCCACCATGCTTTCTAATTGTACTTTTAAGGGTGGAATACCAAAGAAAATAGGAGATCCGGGAGTACCAACTATACCATACTCCATTAAAAGAAACTATGTTAAAACTGCTTTATGTGATCTTGGAGCCGGTGTTATCGTTATGCCTTTCTGTTTGTATCATAGAATTGAATTGGATAAGTTGACACCTACTGAAATTTCTTTGCAAATGGCTGATAAATCAACTGCTATACCCATCGGTATTTGTGAAGATGTGCGTGTTGTGGTTGCAAACGTTACTATCTTAATGGACTTTGTTATTCTTGATTTTCCCGAGGACGACAATATATCAATCATCCCTGGTAGACCCTTTGTGAATACTGCAGGGGCTATTATTGATTGCAACAAAGGCAATGCCACTTTTCATGTTAATGGTAATGAGCATATGGTACACTTCCCGATGAAACAACCTCAAAGTCATAGTATCAATTCTATTGGAATTTTTTTAACGATTACTATTGAAGGTTTTGAATTTCCTCTTCTTACCGCCAAAAAGAAATATGATATTCTTATTGTTGGGGACATGCATATCCCCGTTGAGGTAACCTAGTGTCATCCGAAAATTCTCTGGTTTCATGTCATTCGAAAGAAGTTTGTTAATAAGATTTGATCAACCTTATTAATGGATTACTTTTGATGAGCATGAGATGGATGAATTTAGAAGGCACAACCTTCTGTACCCACTTTTTACTTTCTGTCATTTAGAATAAATAAAGAAAAAATAGTATTTTCTGTCTCTTTTCTGAATTATCCATGCAATAAAAAATGTCCCAGAATAAAAGTTCTCCAAATGCCCTGAAAATTTAGTATGATTTTATATAGAATATTTGAGAACTTTTAGCACTGAGAACACACTAGGGGGCCTCACTAGTGGGCCACAAGGGTGGAGGGCGCGCCCCCTTTCTTGTGGGTGCCACGTGGGTCCCCTCCACTTATTTCAGCACCCATCCACTTCATCTTCCTCTAGAAAGAGTCATCCCATAGCTCAAACCCGTGTTCTTGCTCATTTTGCTGCCATTTCGATCTCCTTGCTCAAAGCTCCATTCACAAAACTGATTTGGTGGATTGTTCTTCATTATGTGACTCCTCCAATGGTCTAATTAGTTTTTGTTCTAGTGCTTTATTTATTGCAAATTTTTGCTGCTGTGGTGACCTTGTTCTTGAGCTTGCATGTCAAATTTATATGGTCCAAAGTAGTTTTGATGCATGATATAGCCTCTAGGCACTTGTAGGAGAAAATGCTACCCACTATATACTTAGATTATGAAAGCATGGTAGCACATAAGTTTATTCGCTATGATGAGGAAAAGAGACTCATTTATAAGTTGATATTTAGCAAGGATATTTCTCAGATTATTACCTTGCCTGCACCGAGTTTGTTCGATATTCATTCAGGCAGGTACTTCGTTTTGCCCGCGGACATTCATGCATACTGGCAGGGGACGTGATCCCTAGTTCCTGAGCCAGAGCCATCACCTGACCCATATCAGGAGTCTATTTATCAGTGGGCACCATAGGAGCTCGCTAACCAGTGGAACCCCCAGGATCCTGCTCAGTACACCGGAGAGGGCTATTTTGATCAATGGGCGTAGACCAACTTAGGCCAAAAGCCTAAGCTTGGGTGGAATACGTATTTCTCACCGACATTACATTCATGTTCACACACTCATTCCAGTTGTTGGTGTTCATACCTTTTCACTTTATTATCCATGTTAGTTTATTTCTTTTCTGATTTCTTCTTGCGTGTTTGATAAACCTTAAGATAAATAAAAAATTAGGTCTAGTTTAGTTTACTTTCCATGCATGCTTAGTACTAGTATTAAAAGAAAACCCAAAAACATTTCTCGTTCTTCTTTTGCTTGTTGGGGGCTTTCCTGTGTAAATAGTTTTTCCCGTTCTTGTTTTACTTCCCTTCAGAAAAACAAAAACACCAAAAACATTTCAGTGTGTTTCTTTGAAATTCTTTTCTTTTTTGGGGGGTCGAGAGGAGAAGACCACAACGAAAATGTTGGGTGGCTCTCATATGCATTATTATTGATCTAACAAAGAGCCCATATTATCCTGTATTCTCCTTTGAATAAATGTTTGCAGATTCCAACTTAGTCCAATGATGAAGCTATGTACCTAGGGTAGGGGCACGGACCTGTCCAAAGAGCCCTACCCAAGGACATCCCTAGAAGAAATCACCTATCAATCGACTTGAAGGTACCCCACTCGACAGGTTCAAGACACTCGACCAAGAAGCTACCACTCGACCATGAAGCTAATCGCTCGACTGCCAGGAGACCTACAGTCACTCTGTAGGCAAACGGTCAGCTGTTAAGTAGTCTTCATGGTCATTATAGCACTTTATTAGAGGCGTTACCAGTAACGCCCAATCTTAAATGTACCTTAAACCCTGCATTACTGAGGGCAGGAGGGGGCCGGCGAACTCTATATAAGCCACCCCCTCCTCAGTATGAAGGGTTCGCACCCCTGTAATCCATACACGCATAATCCAGTCGACCACCTCCGGGCTCCGTGACGTAGGGCTATTACTTCCTCCGAGAAGGGCCTGAACTCGTAAACCTCGCGTGTAACAACTTCCCAATAGCTAGGATCTAGCCTCTCCATACTCACCCCCCTACATCACTGTCAGAGTCGGAACCACGACAGTTGGCGCCCACCGTGGGGCAGGAATCTTAGCACTTAGTTGGAGAAGTTGCGATCTTTTCCGATCCCTTTGATCATGGTTTCTTGCGGAATTTTGGTGGAGGGCCGCGAGATCCGTCTCGGTGCGCTCACCTTCATCGCCGATGACTCCGCCTGGCTTCAGGAGGCACCACTCGACATCGACGCGCTCCCCGTCCGCGGCGCGACGCACTTCCGCGCATGCATTCATGGCGTCCTCCTGCGGTAGCCGTCGACCCAGTATCGGTCGACCCCTGCGTCGTCTCCCCGCCCTGTCTCCCACCAGCGCAAGCGCTCCGGTCGGTCGAGACTTCAGCGGTGGGTGAGGCACGCCGTGGCCCGCCAGTCGGCAGCCCCACAAGTTGCGGCAATCGAGCCCGTCGAGTCCCTCTATGGCCTGTTCGACCTGTCGACTGGCTCCGTGGGGACCGCATCCGAGTGCGACAGCAGCGACCCAGCGGCTGAGGTTCTGGCGGTCGATGGGACACACAGTCCCCCTGGTTTCCCTCGCGCTGACGGAGCTACGGGCAAAGGCGACCCGTCGCGTCCCCACGATGAGTATCTGCCCGAACCTCTCACGTCGTTACAGCGAGAGGAGCTTCGCCACCGGAACATGGACGCACTCCACACTCCTATTGTCGGAGAAACCCCCGAGGTCCGGGCCTTGGAGGACGTGCGCCTTGCTAACCTGGCCGAGCGCACTCGACTGGAGAATCTCTAGAGAATACTCGACGAGCAAGCGCGTCAGCGGGCTCCCGAGTCCAGTCGACGTCCGCTAGCTCCCGAGTCCAGTCGGCGCCGGCTCTTCTCACCGCCTCAGGTATATCGAACCCCAGTTCAGAATTTGGCCGCTGCAGCCCGTATAGCAGAATCAATTCAGCCATCCCAGTCAGAGGCAGGCAGGGGCTTGTTGCAGATCAGAGCATTGCTCCGGGCGGCAGGAAACCAGAATTCCGCCGTTTCTCAGTCGCGGGATAGGATCCACAGTCGATCCGTTGCAGCAGACACAGTCCAGTCGGCCCACAGCCCGAGATCGCCCTCGAGGCATGAGGGACGTGATGACCGGCATGATCAGTACAGGAGGAATGAGCAGTATGATCATCGATTCGGTCGAGATGATCGACGTCGAGTGCCAACCCCTCCCTCGAGGAGCGGGTCATATGCGCCTCGACGGCAAGATGACAGACGCCCTCACAGTGTTGGGCAGAGGATTCCAGTCGACCCCAGAGACCCAGGCTTTGATGCGAGGTCTATCCTCGTTCAAGGTTTGGTCGACAGGAACAGGGCCCATCGAGAGGGCCACAACAGAGATGCGCCTGCCAGCAGCACCAGAGTACGTGTTTCAGGGCCAGAGTGCTTCAGTCGAGCCATCAGGGCCGCAGTGATTCCTCCCAATTTCAGGCTGGCAACTGGAGTCAGCAAGTTCACCGGCGAGTCCAAGCCTGACACTTGGCTCGAAGATTACCGAGTGGCTGTATAGATTGGCGGTGGCAATGATGAAGTGGCCATGAAGCATTTGCCTCTTATGTTGGAGGGCTCAGCCAGAGCGTGGTTGAATCAGTTGGCACCTAGCAGCATTTACACCTGGGAGGACCTCTCCCGAGTGTTTGTCACGACCTTTGAAGGAACATGCAAACGACTTGCAGGCCTCACAGAGTTACGGTCTTGCGTGCAGAAGCCGAATGAAACACTGAGGGATTACATTCAGAGGTGGATCACGCTGCACCACACAGTTGAGAACGTGCTAGACCATCAAGCAGTTTGCGCTTTCAAAGAGGGCGTTAAATACAGAGAGTTGAATCTGAAGTTCGGTCGAACTGGAGAGATGTCTCTGAATTGGATGATGGAGATCGCCACCAAGTACGCTAATGGTGAAGACGAAGACCGACTCCGAAGCGGCAAGCTGAAAACAGTTGCCCAAGAAACTGGAGGAAACTCCACTCGGAAACAGAAGCGGAAGGCCAAGCCAGCTGCTCCCGGGGAGGCCCTGGCCGTTGCCTAGGGAAACTTCAAGGGGAAACCCAAGGGCACCTGGAAGCCCAAGAAGGTCAAAGATCAAGACGGGAATGATGTTTTGGACTTACCGTGTCACATCCACACCAAGAAAGACGAAGAGGGTAATTTTATTTACCCAAAGCATACCACTCGACAGTGCCGGCTCCTGATCCAGTAGTTCCAGGGCAAGCAGCCCAAAGATAAGGAAAAAGAGCCAGACAGGATTGAAGACAAAGAAGACAGTGACGATGGATACCCCCAGATCAATTCCACCCTGATGATTTTTGCTGATGTTGAGAGCAAGAGTCGACTGAAAGTCATTAACCGTGAGGTGAACATGGTTGCCCCGGCAACACCCAATTACCTGAAGTGGTCGCAGACTGCCATCACATTCGACCAGTCGGATCACCCGACGCACATTGCCACCCCTGGGGGGCAAGCTTTGGTGGTCGATCGAGTTGTCGAAGGCACTCGACTGACCAAAGTATTGATGGACGGCGGCAGTGGCCTGAACATACTGTACTCTGAGACTTTGAAAGGGATGGGCATTCCGATGTCCAGACTTAGTACCAGCAACATGAGCTTCCATGGAGTCATTCCTGGGAAGAAAGCCGATTCGCTCGGCCAGATTGCTCTTGATGTAGTTTTCGGTGATTCAAAGAATTACCGCAAGGAAAGGTTGACATTCGAAGTTGTGGACTTCCGGAGTGCCTATCATGCCATTTTGGGTAGGCCAGCTTACGCACGCTTCATGGCTCGACCATGTTACGTGTATCTCAAACTGAAGATGCCTGGCCCCAAAGGTGTGATCACTGTTACTGGCAGCCAAAAGAAAGCAGAAGAATGCTTTCAGAAAGGCTCAAAGATCGCCGATGCTCAGATGGCAGTAGTCGAGCTGAAAGAGTACCAAAAAACTGCCGATCCGAGTGAATTGCTGCGAGCCAAGAAGCCCGCCTCAGAATCAGCTTTTCAGTCGGCTGGCGAAACAAAGACAGTCCACATTCACCCGACCGACCCCGACGCTGCTCCGACTCACATCTCGACGACGCTCGACTCCAAATAGGAAGAAGCACTCATCCAGCTCCTCCGTGAGAACTGGGATATCTTCGCATGGAAACCCTCTGACATGCCTGGAGTTCCCAGAGAGCTGGCTGAGCACCGTCTACGAGTCGACCCAAAATTCAAGCCTGTGAAGGAACATCTTCGACGGTCCGCCATCCAGAAGAAGCAAGCCATTGGCGAGGAAGTGGCTCGGCTCTTAGCAGCAGAGTTCATCCGAGAGATTTACCACTCCGAGTGGCTCGCCAATGTCGTCATGGTCCCCAAAAAGGACAAGTCGCTCTGCATGTGCATTGACTTCAGGCATATCAATCGGGCCTGCCCGAAAGATCATTTTCCCCTCCCTCGCATCGACCAAATAGTCGACTCGACTGCGGGGTGCGAGAGACTGTCTTTCCTAGACGCCTATTCCGGGTACCATCAGATCCGTCTGTATGGGCCCGACGAGATCAAAACAGCTTTCATCACTCCATTCGGGTGCTTCTGTTACGTCACCATGCCGTTCGGCCTCAAGAACGCCGGAGCCACGTTCATGCGAATGATTCAGAAGTGTTTACTCACTCAAATCAGTTGGAATGTGGAGGCATACATGGACAATATCGTGGTCAAGTCCCGAAAAGGTTCCGACCTGCGGGCTGACCTTGCTAAAACCTTTGCCAATCTCGGGAGGTATGATATCAAGCTCAATCCATCAAAGTGCACATTCGGAGTTCCAGGTGGAAAGTTACTCGGTTTTCTCGTTTCCGAACGAGGGATCGACGCCAATCCTAAGAAAATTGGCACCATACTCCGGATGAAGCGTCCTGTACGCGTGCACGATGTCCAAAAGCTTACAGGCTGCTTGGCCGCTTTAAGTCGATTCATTTCTCGTCTCGGTGAAAAGGCGTTGCCTCTTTACCGACTGATGAAGAAGTCTGACAAATTCGAGTGGACTCCAGAAGCTGATGCAGCGTTTGCAGATCTCAAAGCTCTGCTCTCCACCCAGCCGGTGCTTGCTGCCCCAATCAGCAAAGAACCTTTGCTGCTTTACATTGCAGCCATAGGACAAGTTGTCAGCATAGTACTTACGGACGAGCGGGAAGAGGAAGGAAAGGCCTTCAGAGTTCAGCGCCCAGTCTATTACGTGTCTGAAGTTTTGACCCCTTCAAAACAAAGATACCCCCATTACCAGAAGCTTGTATATGGGATTTACATGACCACAGAGAAGGTTGCACATTACTTCTCTGACCACTCCATTACAGTCGTCAGCGACGCCCCACTGTCAGAGATTCTGCACAACAGAGATGCAACTGGTCGAGTGGCCAAGTGGGCGATTGAACTCCTTCCCTTAGATATCAAGTTCGAGGCAAAGAAGGCTATCAAGTCCCAAGCAATCGCAGATTTCATCGCCGAGTGGATTGAATAGCAACTTCCAACTCAAGTTCACTCAGAGCACTGGACCATGTTCTTCGATGGATCTAAGATGCTTAATGGTTCCGGCGCGGGAGTAGTCTTAGTCTCCCCCCGAGGAGATAAGCTCAGATATGTTCTCCAGATTCACTTTGATTCCTCCAATAATGAAGCAGAGTATGAAGCACTTTTGTATGGGTTGTGCATGGCCATTTCACTCGGCGTCCGTCGCCTCATGGTCTATGGCGATTCGGATTTAGTGGTTAATCAAGTGATGAAGGAGTGGGACGTCAGAAGTCCGGCTATGACCGGTTACTGCAACGCAGTAAGAAAGCTAGAAAAGAAATTTGAGGGGTTGGAGCTTCATCACATTCCCCGACTGAAAAATCAGGCAGCTGATGATCTGGCAAAGATAGGCTCCAAGAGGGAAGCCATTCCCAGCAACGTGTTCCTGGAACACATCCACTCGCCGTCAGTCCAAGAAGATCCCTTCACAGAAGAAACCCCGCAGCCGAAAAGTGCCACAGATCCGACTGGAGTCGAAGTTCCTGCCGTGGTCGACCTAATCATGGAAATCTTGGCGATCACTCCCGACTGGACGGTACCTTACATCGCGTATATCCTAAGAAAAGAACTCCCGGAGGACGAAGAAGAGGCTCGACAGATCGTCCGTCGATCCAAGGCCTTCACAGTCATAAAAGGACAGTTGTACAGAGAAAGCGCGACTCGAATCAGTCAGAAGTGCATAACACCGGAAGAAGGTCAGATGATCCTTGATGAGATCTACTTGGGGACCTGTGGTCACCATGCGTCCTCTCGGACCATAGTGGCCAAAGCATACCGAGCGGGATTTTACTGGCCAAGAGCAAATGAGATGGCAAAGGAGATAGTCGACAAGTGTGAAGGGTGTCAGTTCTACTCCAACATGTCACGCAAGCCCGCATCAGCCCTGAAGACCATTCCACTCGTCTGGCCCTTCGCTGTCTGGGGACTGGACATGGTCGGTCCTCTGAGAACAGGCAGGAGCGGTTTCACCCATGTGCTTGTGGCAGTCGACAAGTTTACTAAATGGATTGAAGCTAAACCCATCAAGAACCTCGATGCTTGCACTGCTATTAGTTTCGTCAGAGGACTAACATTCAGATATGGAGTCCCTCACAGCATCATCACTGACAATGGGTCAAACTTCGATTCAGACCAGTTCAGAGCCTTTTGCGCCTCTCAAGGCACTCGAGTCGACTATGCATCAGTCGCCCATCCCCAGTCGAATGGACAAGCTGAAAGAGCAAATGGTCTGATCCTCAAAGGACTAAAACCTCGACTAATGCGTGATCTCAAGCACGCGGCAGGTGCCTGGGTCGACAAGCTTCCGTCAGTTCTGTGGGGATTAAGGACCACCCCTAACCGGTCGACTGGAAGAACCCCATTCTTTCTTGTTTATGGAGCCGAAGCCGTTCTGCCAAGTGATCTCCTTCACAACGCTCCCCGAGTTGAGATTTACACCGAAGATGAAGCAGAACAGGCTCGGCAAGATGCAGTAGACCTCCTGGAAGAAGAAAGAGAGATGGCCATGATCAGATCGACCATTTATCAGCAAGACTTGCGTCGATTCCATGCCCGGCATGTGAAGAGTTGAGCTTTCCAAGAAGGAGATTTGGTCCTCCGAGTGGATCAACAGAAACCACACAAGCTTGCTCCTACTTGGGAAGGCCCCTTCATCATCACCAGAGTCCTCCACAACGGAGCGTATCACCTCTACAATGTTGATCGCCAGATCGACGAGCCGCGAGCTTGGAACGCGGAGCTGCTCCGCCACTTTTACACTTAAGTTCCTTCCTATAAAGATGTAATAAGAGAAACTTCCGCAGTTCATTTTTATCAAAGCCAAGAGTGTTCCAATGATTGCTGTCACTTTTGTTTACATACGAAAACCCCCAGTGGGTGACTTAGCCGCGAATCCATTTCGCCTAAGTTCAAAAAAAAATCCTATCAAGTGGAGAGCAAACCTCCCACTCGGGGGCTTAGCTGCAGTCCAGCACTCGCCTAAGTTCTCCTACGAATAGACTTAGCTGCAGTCAGCACTCGCCTAAGTTTGAAAAATCCTACCGAGTGGAGAGCAAACCTCCCACTCGGGGGCTTAGCTGCAGTCCAGCACTCGCCTAAGTTCTCCTACGAAGAGACTTAGCTGCAGTCAGCAAAGTTTAAAAATCCTACCGAGTGGAGAGCAAACCTCCCACTCGGGGGCTTAGCTGCAGTCCAGCACTCGCCTAAGTTCTCCTACGAAGAGATTTAGCTGCAGTCAGCACTCGCCTAAGTTTGAAAAATCCTACCGAGTGGAAAGCAAACCTCCCACTCGGGGGCTTAGCTGCAGTCCAGCACTCGCCTAAGTTCTCCTACGAAGAGACTTAGCTGCAGTCAGCACTCGCCTAAGTTTGAAAAATCCTACCGAGTGGAGAGCAAACCTCCCACTCGGGGGCTTAGCTACAGTCCAGCACTCGCCTAAGTTCTCCTATGAAGAGATTTAGCTGCAGTCAGCACTCGCCTAAGTTTGAAAAATCCTACCGAGTGGAAAGCAAACCTCCCACTCGGGGGCTTAGCTGCAGTCCAGCACTCGCCTAAGTTCTCCTACGAAGAGACTTAGCTGCAGTCAGCACTCGCCTAAGTTTGAAAAATCCTACCGAGTGGAGAGCAAACCTCCCACTCGGGGGCTTAGCTGCAGTCCAGCACTCGCCTAAGTTCTCCTACGAAGAGACTTAGCTACAGTCAGCACTCGCCTAAGTTTGAAAAATCCTACCGAGTGGAGAGCAAACCTCCCACTCGGGGGCTTAGCTGCAGTCCAGCACTCGCCTAAGTTCTCCTACGAAGAGACTTAGCTGCAGTCAGCACTCGCCTAAGTTTGAAAAATCCTACCAAGTGGAGAGCAAACCTCCCACTCAGGGGCTTAGCTGCAGTCCAGCACTCGCCTAAGTTCTCCTACAAAGAGACTTAGCTGCAGTCAGCACTCTCCTAAGTTTGAAAAATCCTACCGAGTGGAGAGCAAACCTCCCACTCGGGGGGCTTAGCTGCAGTCCAGCACTCGCCTAAGTTCTCCTACGAAGAGACTTAGCTGCAGTCAGCACTCGCCTAAGTTTGAAATCCTACCGAGCGAGAGCAAACCTCCCGCTCGGAGGCTTAGCTACAGCCTAGCGCTCGCTTAAGTATGAAACACATCTCATTTCCCAAGGACGACGAGGGGCAGGTCGACTGCCACCTTCTCCTGGAGAGCTTCGCCACAAATACAATGTGCGCTCCGTCCCACCCCACAGCAACAGGGTGTGGGTCGACCGCCACCTCCTCTTGGAGAGCTTCGCCACAAATACAATGTGCGCTCCGTCCCACTCTGCAGTAACAGGGTGTAGATCGACTACTACCTTCTCCTTCGGAGCTGCACCACAAACACAAAGTTATTTCGAGTGAAGACCAAATTCCACTCGATGGGTCATCCACAAAGAGATTCAATGACAAATCAAGTTCAAATAAAGCCTAAAAGGTCCCAGAGACCTCAGATCGAAGTACTCGAGCCCCCGGCTCGGCAGAGTTCAACTGTTACACTTCCACTCGGCATTCCGAGGAAAATTTAAGGCAGAGTTTAACGGATTACAAAATACACTCGGCATTCCGAGGCAAGTTTTTTTCATTCCTCAGGAGGAGGAGGACTGGCAGGGGCGACAAACTCATCCAAGTCGATCCCGTCTGCGATACGGGTAGCAGCAGCAATAAATGTCTCCATGAAGTCCTGGAAGTTGTGCTTCCTCGTGTTGGCGACTTGGATGGCGGCCAGCTTCTCCTCCCGCACCTCCTTGCAATGGACGCGGACCAGAGACAGAGCCACGTCAGCGCCACACCGAGCTGAAGACTTCTTCCACTCCTGCACTCGGTCAGGGATTCCGTTGAGTCGAGTCATCAGAGACTCGAGATCATTCTGGAGCGTAGACTCTGGCCAAAGCGTCGGGTCGATCCGCGCCACGGCAACCTTCAGTCGAGCCAAGTAATCCACGACGCCGTCAACACGAGATTCCAGTGGGAGCAGGTTCATGGCAGCTTCATCTTTCACCGGAGAGTTGATTGGATCCAAACCTGTTTCGATCCGCCCAGTCTCCTCTTCAAAGTTCTGGCAAAGTTCTGCATACACGACCCAAGCATAAGTCAAATTTCGTAAAACTGAGTCGACACAAAAAAAAACAGTCGGAACTGAATGTGCACCTTCGAGCTTGATGTACAACTTCTTGGCAAAACTCCTCAAGTAGCCCTCCAGGTCGTCCCTCCTACGAGCGATGCCTTCCATCTTCTCGCCCAAGAGGAGGTTCTCCTTCTTCCAATTTGCAGTCAACCTGTTGGCTTCATTCAGAGCGGTCTGCAACCTGGTATTCTCCTTTTCCAATTGGTCGACCGAAGCCAGCTTCTGTGTGGCCAGAGCAGTCTTGTCATCAGCCTCCTTACGGGCAGCAGCCAAGTCCTGATCCTTCTTCGCCAGAGCTTCTTTCAGTTTTTCTGCAAAAAATGATGATTGAGTCGGAGAAAACGAAAAGATACTCAAGCCTAAAAACTAACCAGTCGACAAAGGCGTCTTACCTGCGGCCCCGTCTCTGACCTTCTGCAGCTCTGTCCTGGCCAGCTCCAGATCAAGGTTCATTTGAATTTGCTGCTTCTCCAAGTCAGCCAAGCGGGTTCCAAGATCACAAGATCTCTGAAGTCAAAGGGGAGGAGTTACAATTTCAGTAAAAAAGCAACAAAGGCAATAAATACTAAGACTACGGTCGACTGCCAGCAGTCCACCATAGTCTCGGGGACTACACCCAGTGGGTGCACTTAGCGTGCCCCCACCGGTTCCTATCCCACCCGACCGACCCCTGAAGTCAAGTCCAAGACAAGTTGCTTCCGAGCAGCTAAGAGACAATAATGGAGTTTATAAGACTACAGCCGAAGCGAAACATTCGACAGTAGCCTCGGGGACTACACCCAGTGGGTGCACTCAGCATGCCCCCACAGTAAAAAAAAGATAAAGACGTCGACTGCCCGCAGTCGACAGGATACCGTTCCATTCGACATGACCCGATCAGATAGAGCGAAGAAACTCAACTACAACGACTCAATTTAAAGACTACAGTCGACTGCCAGCGGTCCACCGTAGTCTCGGGGACTACACCCAGTGGGTGCACTTAGCGTGCCCCCACTCGTCCAAGAATTGGCAAACACACCCAGTGGGTGTACAAACTTAAAGATCTTCGGAAAAGAGATTCTTCAAGGACATATCGAAACAGACCAAGTGTTGAAGTCGACTGACCTGGACATTGCTCTGAAGAGCCGAGCTTGCGTCATAAGCCGCCTGGCAAGCCTCCCGAGCCACTTTCACCTATTCCATCATGATTCCAGCCTGGCGTACATCCTCCTTCGCAGCAGCCACTTGGTCCTCAGGGACGGGGTACGCAGCAAAAAGCGAAGACGGATCCGCAGTCGACGCTGAAGGCTGCACACTCGTTAGAGGAACAACGAAAGTCACGGAAGCCCGAGTAGGTTCGCCATCGTCCCGAACTACGGCCTCAGGCGCTGGAGTGGATTGCGGAGTCTTGCCAGCCAACGCCTTCTTCTTCCTCTTCACCCTCAGTGGTTCGTTGTCGTCGTCGTCCGGGAGGTCAATAACATGAGGAGGAGCTGCAAGGAAAACATTCAATCGACCAGAGTCGCAATAAAGTTTCAGTCGACTCGAAAGCAGGACGTCAGTGATCGTACCAGGGTTGGAGGTGACAGCGTCCTCCATCTCTTGGTCGTCGTTCCTGGCGGAGACCTCAAAAGTTGCACCACTGCAAATCTCGAAAGTTAGTCAGTTGGCCCAGTGAATCGACCAAGGATCCGTCCACAGTCGACAAAGGAAAGCAAGTGTTATTGTTACCTGGAAATGGTGGGAACAGCTATCTTCATCTTGGGCAAGGCCTTGGGCGGCTTGGATGGCGTCGCTCGTGGGTGCTTGGGAGCCTTCCCGGTCGGCGGAGGAGAAGAAGTCCGAGGGCGTTTCGACGACTGCCCAACAGGAGCAGTCGCCTTGCCACGTTCCTGCGCTGGATCGTGGGTGAGCTTGGATCGCCCCTCCGGGCGGGAGGGTTCAGCCTCCTCCTCCTCTTCACTGGAGAAGATGTCGTCGCCTTCCTCTCCCTCACCGTCGGACTCCCACTCGCCCTGGCCGTCCCCGCTCTCGCCTCCGCTCCCCTCACCTTCCTCAGTCGACCCTTGTGCCCCGTTGGGCGTCGAGTACATCTCAGTGGTCGCCTGGAAGACAACAGACAGGACGAAAGTCAATCGACTTACCCAAAGAAGACCAATACAGAAGGCCAGATATCCGACACAAAGACATACCTGATCCACTTCATATGAGTTGTCGAGTGGAATTACCCTTCTGGCTCCTCGGGGGTTGTCTTTGTTCCCCGTGATGCTTGACAGCCACCCCTCCAGCATCTCGTCGGTGACCTCCTCCGGGTGGATCCGAGTGGTGTCGTCAAGGCCAGAATACAGCCACATCGGGTGGTCTCGCGCCTGGAGCGGTTGGATGCGCCTCTGGAGAAAGACCTCTAACAGGTCCATCCCAGTCACCCCCTCACGGACAAGCTCAACCACTCGACCCGCCAATACCTTGACTTGGGCCCTTTCCTCCGGCGTGACTTTCAGAGAGACAGGCTTCTCGGCTCGGTCGAGGGAAAAAGGAGGAAGACCAGTCGACTGTCCGGGGGTCGCCTGGTCCTGGCAGTAGAACCAGGTCGACTGCCAGCCGCGGACCGACTCCGGGAAGGTGATAGAGGGGAAATAGCTCTTCCCCCTCGTCTGGATCTCCAGGCCCCCGCACAGCTGGATCACTTGCGTCTTCTCATCACTCGACTTGGCCTTTTTAACCGACTGAGAGCGGCAAGTAAAAATATGCTTGAAAAGCCCCCAATGCGGACGGCAACCCAGGAAGGCCTCGCACATGGAAATGAACGCGGCAATATAGACTATGGAGTTGGGGGTAAAGTGATGGAGCTGCGCTCCGAAGAAATTCAAGAAGCTCCGGAAGAATGGATGGGGAGGCAGAGAAAACCCTCGGTCGATGTGGGTGGCGAGGAGCACGCACTCACCATCGTGGGGTTGAGGTTCGATCTCCCTCCCCGGGAGACGCGCAGCCTCGTGGGGAATGGCTCCTCCCTCGACCATGTCGTCGAGATCTTCCTGCCGGAGCACCGATGGCATCCAGTTGCCCTGAATCCAACCCTTGGGTAGGGTGGTCTGGGAGGAAGATCCGCCTCGTGCAGACCTCTTTCCTTTCCCCGCCGCCGCCACCTTCTTCGCGCGTTCCAAAGTAGTGGTCTTGCCCTTCACCATCGTCGCCGGCGAGGTCTCACACGGGCTAACGGCGCTAGGGTACGGCCGAAGATCACGGGAGGGCTGGCGAAGGGAGAGAGGAAGAAGGAAGAAGAAGAGAAGCGCACGGCTTGAAAACCCCGAGCCGGCAACTTATAAGGGGCCGCTCCCGAGTGGCTGACTGGTAGGCCCAGGCAGTCCAGTCAAATCCCGCAGCAGACGCGCGCGCAGTACGTGGCGAAAAAGGCGACGCGAGGATCGAGGAGTTTCCGCTTTATCACTTCCGATTACTGCGGCTGCTCCCGTCCCGCGCGCTTCCCAAAATCCGAATCCCGTGAGATCCGCGGGCCGCAGAACCACTTGCCAAAAACAGAGTATCCCGCTCGCACCAACACTCGGCGTGTCGCAAGCAAAGATATTCACTCGACGAAAGGCCTGGAATGGATCAAGGCGACTGAAAGAGGTTGATGACGTCATCCGTGACAACTGACCCTAAACGAGGCACTCATACAGCCCCAAAGAACCAGTCGGAAAGGATCCCCAACTCTTTCCCCACTCTAACCTCGATCCATTCGGGGCTAATGATGAAGCTATGTACCTAGGGTAGGGGCACGGACCCGTCCAAAGAGCCCTACCCAAGGACATCCCTAGAAGAAATCACCTATCAATCGACTTAAGGTACCCCACTCGACAGGTTCAAGACACTCGACCAAGAAGCTACCACTCGACCATGAAGCTAATCACTCGACTGCCAGGAGACCTACAGTCACTCCGTAGGCAAACGGTCAGCTGTTAAGTAGTCTTCATGGTCATTATAGCACTTTATTAGAGGCGTTACCAGTAACGCCCAATCTTAAATGTACCTTAAACCCTGCATTACTGAGGGCAGGAGGGGGCCGGCGAACTCTATATAAGCCACCCCCTCCTCTGTATGAAGGGTTCGCACCCCTGTAATCCATACACGCATAATCCAGTCGACCGCCTCCGGGCTCCGAGACGTAGGGCTATTACTTCCTCCGAGAAGGGCCTGAACTCATAAACCTCGCGTGTAACAACTTCCCAATAGATAGGATCTAGCCTCTCCATACTCACCCCCCTACATCACTGTCACAGTCAGAACCACGACATCCAATGCACGTGCACTATTATTATTATTATCCACACCGTTCGTTCGTGCAAGTGAAAGGCAATAATGATGATATATGATGAAGTGATTGAGATGAGGAAAAGCTGGTATGAACTCGACCTATCTTGTTTTTGTAAATATGATTAGTTCATCGTTCCTGATCCAGCTTATTATGAATGAAACATGTTTGCAATGACAATTAGACATTATAGTTACTCATGCCATGCTGATTAGCTAGGAGTTTATAATGGTTTACCTTGCATGCCAACGTGCTTTTAAAATGGTTGTGATGTGGTATGATAGGATGGTATCCTCCTTTGAATGATTCGAGTGGCTTGACTTGGCACATGTTCACGCATGTAGTTGAAATAAAATCAACATAGCCTCTATGATATTTATGTTCATGGTGATTTATATCCTACTCATGCTTGCATTCAATGTTGGTCAATCTTAATGCATGTTTATGACTGTGTCGCTCTCTAGTTCGTTGCTTCCCAGTCTTTTTCTAGCCTTCACTTGTACTAAGCGGGAATACTCCTTGTGCATCCACTTCCATAAACCCAAAGTTGTTCCATATGAGTCCACCATACCTACCTATATGCGGTATTTACCTCCCATTCCAAGTAAATTTGCATGTGCCAAACTCTAAGCCTTCAAATGATAATATGTTCTGTATGCTCGAATCGCTCATGTAGCAACTAGGGCTGTCAATATCTTCCATGCTAGATGGGTTATTCTCACGATGAGTGGACTCTGCTCATCATTCACGAGAAAATGGCTGGTAACCGGGATGCCCAGTCCCATGCTCAAATGAAATCAAAATAATTGCAAACAAAACTCCCCCAGGACTATTGTTAGTTGGATGGTACCCGTTGTTTCGGACTAGTCGTGGAGTGTGCTTGTTGGTGGTGGGGGAGTATAAATTTTACCATTCTATTTAGGAATCGCTTATAATGTATGTAGCATGGAAGATACCGAGATCTCTTGGTTGTTATGTTGACAATGAAAGTATGCCACTCAAAATATTATTTATCTCTGTTTTAAAAACTTGAGCTCTGGCACCTCTACAAATCCCTGCTTCCCTCTGCGAAGGGCCTATCTATTTACTTTTATTGTTGAGTCATCATCCTCTTATAAAAAGCATCAGTTAGAGAGCACCACTGTCATTTGTATGCATTGTTATTAATTTATATTGAGTATGATTGTGACTGGATCTCTTTTACCATGAATTACAATGTCTAGTCAATCCTTGATCTTCAGGGGTGCTCTGCATTTATGCTTGGCGGTCTTAGAAAGGGCTAGCGAGATACCATCTTGTTATGTCATATGATGATTGTTTTGAAAAAGTGTTGTCATCCAAGATCTATTATTATTGCTCGCTAGTTGCTTATACCATTGATATGCGTAAATGTGAGACCTAAATGTTATTGTGAATATGGCTAGTTCATAATCTTTGCTGAAAACTTGAATGTTGGCTTTACATATTTACAACAACAAGATCAAACCGAGTTTGTAAAAGTTTTTCTTTATCACTTTCAGTTTGCCAATTGAATTGCTTGAGGACAAGCAATGGGTTAAGCTTGGGTGAGTTGATACTTCTCCATCGTATCTACTTTTCCAAACTCTTTTGCCCTTGTTTTGGACTCAAATTTTCATGATTTGAATGGAACTAACCCGGACTGCCGTTGTTTTCAACAGAATTGCCATGGTGTTATTTTTATGCAGAAATAAAAGTTCTCGGAATGACCTAAAACTTCACGAAGATCATTTTTAGAATAAATAGAAAATATTGGTGAAAGAATCAACCGAAGGGGGCCCACACCCTGTCCACAAGGGTGGGGGCATGCCCTTTGTCCTTGTGGGCCCACATACCTCCACTGAATTCAACTCCAACTCCATATATTCACGTTCGGGGGGAATCAGAGAGAAGGATTCATCGCGTTTTATGATACGGACCGCCGCCAAGCCCCTTTCTTCCTCGGGAGGGCAGATCTGGAGTCTGTTTTAGGCTCCGAAGAGGGGAAATCGTTGCCATCGTCATCACCATCCATCCTCCATCACCAATTTCATGATGCTCACCACCGTGCGTGAATAATTCCATCGTAGGCTTGCTGGACGGTGATGGGTTGGTCTAAGATTGGCGTTGCTATGACATTACTATGCCTAATGCTTGTCACTAGGGCCCAAGTGCCATGATTTCAGATCTGAACCTATTATGTTTTCATGAATATATTTGTGTTCTTGATCCGATCTTGCAAGTTATTGTCACCTAGTACGTGTTATGATCCGTCAACCCCGGAGTGACAATAGTCGGGACACTTCCTAGTGATGACCGTAGTTTGAGGAGTTCATGTATTCATTAAGTGTTAATGCTTTGTTCCGGTACTCTATCAAAAGAAGGCCTTAATATCCCTTAGTTTCCAATAGGACCCCGCTGCCACGGAAGGGTAGGACAAAAGATGCCATGCAAGTTCTTTTCCATCAGCACGTATGACTATATTCAGAATACATGCCTACATTATATTGATGAATTGGAGCTAGTTCTGTTTCACCCTATGTTATAACTGTTGCATGATGAATGCCATCCGACATAATTGTTAATCATTGATCCATTGCCGCTCGTTTCATATTGATCTTTGCTAAGTTACTTTTGCATTGCCACTGTTACAATTGCTACAAAACTGCTACTGTTACTTTTGCCACTATTACCGTTACTTCCATACTACTTTGATACTAAATTGCTTGAGGATAAGCAAAGGTTTAAGCTTGGGGGAGTTGATACGTCTCCGTCGTATCTACTTTTCCGAACACTTTTGCCCTTGTTTTGGACTCTAACTTGCATGATTTGAATGGAACTAACCCGGACTGACGCTGTTTTCAGCAGAATTGCCATGGTGTTATTTTTGTGCACAAATAAAAGTTCTCGGAATGACCTGAAAATCAACGGAGATTATTTTTGGAATATATACAAAATACTGGCGGAAGAATCCACGTCAGGGGGCCCACACCCTGTCCACGAGGGTGGGGGTGCACCTACCCCTCTGGGCGCGCCCCCTGCCTCGTGGGCCCCCTGACGCTCCATCGACCTCAACTCCAACTCCATATATTCACTTTTGGGGAGAAAAAATCAGGGAGAAGGATTCATCACGTTTTACGATATGGAGCCACTTCCAAGCCCTAAACTCTCTCGGGAGGGCTGATCTGGAGTCCGTTCGGGGCTCCGGAGAGGGGAATCCGTCGCCATCATCATCATCAACCTTCCTCCATCACCAATTTCATGATGCTCACCGCCGTGCGTGAGTAATTCCATCGTAGGCTTGCTGGATGGTGATGGGTTGGATGAGATTTATCATGTAATCGAGTTAGTTTTGTTAGGGTTTGATCCCTAGTATCCACTATGTTTTAAGATTGATGTTGCTATGACTTTGCTATGCTTAATGCTTGTCACTAGGGCCCGAGTGCCATGATTTCAGATCTGAACCTATTATGTTTTCATGAATATATGTGAGTTCTTGATCCTATCTTGTAAGTCTATAGTCACCTATTATGTGTGATGATCCGTTGTGAGTTCTTGATGCCTACGAGCTTTTCATACATTGTTCTTCGCTTATTTACTTTTCCGTTTCTATTGTTACAATCACTATAAAACCAAAAATATTACTTTTGCTACCGTTACCACTACTATCATATTACTTTACTACTAAACACTTTGCTGCAGATATTAAGTTTCCAGGTGTGGTTGAATTGACAACTCAGCTGCTAATACTTGAGAATATTCTTTGGCTCCCCTTGTGCCGAATCAATAAATTTGGGTTGAATACTCTACCCTCGAAAACTGTTGCGATCCCCTATACTTGTGGGTTATCAAGACCATTTTCTGGCGCCGTTGCCGGGGTGCATAGCTCTATTCTTTGAGTCACTTGGGATTTATATCTGCTGATCACTATGAAGAACTTGAAAGATCAAAGAACCAATATTTTTCCCTCAACTACGAGGGGGGGGGTAAGGAACTGCCATCTTGCTCTGCACTTGATTCACCTTCTGTTTTGAGTAAACTTGCCACACCTACACCTGCTATTCATTCTGATATGTCGCATGTTATTGATGATGCCACTTCTGCTTTGCATGATACTTATGATGAAACTACTTCTATGCTTGATAATACTGTGCCATTAGGTGAATTTCTTGATGAACAACTGGCTAGGGTTAGAGAGAATGAAATTATTGAAACTGATAATATTGATGAAAGTGATGATGAAGATTCTCCCCCTAGATATGAATTTCTTGTTGTTCCTGAGGGTTATGTTATGGATGAAGAAACTGCAAGAGATTTCTTAGCTTGCAATGATAGATCTGATCTTAAGAAACTATTAGCTAAGCTTAAAGAAAAGTCTTTGAATGCTAGAATGAAATATGACCCTGGTTTTGCTACTTCACCTATCTTTATTTCCGATAAGGATTATGATTTCTCTGATGATCCTGAGTTAATTACTTTGGTTGAATCTGATCCTTTCTATGGCTATGAATCTGAAACTGTTGTGGCACATCTTACTAAATTAAATGATATAGAAACCATGTTCACTAATGATGAGAAAACTCGCTATTAACTTATCCTTAAGTTGTTTCCGTTCTCATTAAAGGGTGATGCTAAAACATGGTTTAATTCTCTTGATCCTGGTTGTGTGCGTAGTCCCCAGGATATGATTTATTACTTCTCTGCTAAATATTTCCCCGCTCATAAGAAACATGCTGCTTTAAGGGAAATATATAATTTTGTGCAAATTGAAGAAGAGAGCCTCCCACAAGCTTGGGGGAGGCTTCTCCGATTACTTAATGCTTTGCCTGATCATCCTCTCAAGAAAAATGAAATACTTGATATCTTTTATAATGGACTAATCGATACTTCCAGAGACCACCTGGATAGTTGTGCTTGTTGTGTTTTCAGGGAAAGAACTGTTGACCAAGCTGAATTGCTATTGAATAATACGTTGAGTAATGAAAATGATCGGACACTTCCTGAACCAACTCCTAAGCCAACTCCAAAGAAAAGCGGTATTCTATTTCTCATTCCTGAAGATATGCAAGAGGCAAAGAAATTTATGAAAGAAAAGGTATTAAAGCTGAAGATGTTAAGAATTTACCGCCTATTGAAGAAATACATGGTCTTGATAACCCGACACAGGCAGTAAAGGTAAATTCTCTCTATATATTTGATAAATACGAAATCCCATTTACTAAGTTCGCTAGCCAATGCTTGGATGAGTTTGATGACTTTATGGTTAAACAAGAAGACTTCAATGCTTATGTTGGCAGACAATTGAAATGCAATGCTGATATGCTTGAACACTTGAGTGATTATATGTCTAGAGTTAAAGGTGAACTTAAACTTATTAGTAAACATGCTTCTATGGTTACCACTCAAGTAGAACAAGTGCTTAAGGCTCAGAATGATTTGCTCAATGAATTAAATAATAAGAAAAATGATAATGTTGTTAGAGTTATGACTAGAGGAGATAAAATGACTTAGGAACCTTTGTATCCCGAGGGCCACCCCAAGAGAATTGACCAAGATTCTCAGAGAGCTAATGTTGATACATCTAGTCCTTCTAAGAGGAAGAAAAAGAAAAATGATAGGACTTTGCATGCTTCTAGTGAACCTGTTGTTGACACAGCTGAGAATCCCAATGATATTTCTATTTATGATGCTGAAACACAATCTGGTAATGAACATGAACCTAGTGATAATGTTAATGATGATGTTCATGTTGATGCTCAACCTAGCAATGATAATGATGTAGAGATTGAACCTGCTGTTGATCTTGATAACCCACAATCAAAGAATCAACGTTATGATAAGAGAGACTTTGTTGCTAGGAAACACGGTAAAGAAAGAGAACCATGGGTTCAGAAACCCATGCCTTTTCCTCCTAAACCATCCAAGAAAAAGAATGATGAGGATTTTGAGCGCTTTGCTGAAATGATTAGACCTATCTTTTTGTGTATGCGTTTGACTGATATGCTTAAAATGAATCCTTATGCTAAATAAATGAAGGATATTGTTACTAATAAAAGAAAGATACTGAAAGCTGAAATTTCCACCATGCTTGCTAATTACACTTTTAAGGGTGAAATACCAAAGAAACTTGGAGATCTAGAGGTACGAACTATACCATGCTCCATTAAAAGAAACTATGTTAAAACTGCTTTATGTGATCTTGGAACCGGTGTTAGTGTTATGCCTCTCTCTTTATATCGTAGACTTGATTTGAATAAGTTGACACCCACAGAAATATCTTTGCAAATGGCTGATAAATCAACTGCTATACCTGTCGGTATTTGTGAGGATGTGCCTGTTGTGGTTGCAAACATTACTATTTTAACGGACTTTGTTGTTCTTGATATTCCCGAGGACGATAGTATGTCAATTATCCTGGGTAGAACCTTTTTGAATACTGCAGGGGCTGTTATTGATTGCAACAAAGGCAATGCCACTTTTCATGTTAATGGTAATGAACATACGGTACACTTTCTGAGGAAACAACCTCAAGTCCATAGTATCAATTCTATTGGAAAAATTTCGATAATCACTATTGGAGGTTTTGAATTTCCTCTTCCTACTGTCAAGAAGAAATATGATATTCTTATTGTTGGGGATGTGCATATCCCCGTTGAGGTAACCTAATGTTATTCAAAATTTCTCCGGTTTCATGTTATTCGAAATGAGTTTGTTAACAAGACCTGATCAAGCTTGTTAGTGGATTCCTTTTGATGAGCATGAGATGGATGAAGTTAGAAAGCACAACCTTCTGTACCCTCCTTTTACTTTCTGTTATTTATATTAAATAAAGCAAAAATAGTATTTTCTGTCTGTTTTTCTAAATTATCCTTGCAATAAAAAATACCCCAAAATAAAAGTTCTCCAAATGCCCTGAAAATGAAATATGATTTTTTCTAGAATATTTGAGAATATCTGGCACTGAGAATACATCAGGGGGAGCAGCCACGTGCCCACGAGGGTGGAGGGCGTGCCCCCTGCCTCGTGGACCCCATGTGGGTCCCCTCCACTTATCCTTGCACCCACACACTTCGTCTTGCTCCAGAAAAAATCATCTACCAGCTCGAACCCGAGTTCTTGCTCATCTTGCTGCCATTTTCGATCTCCTTGCTCAAAGCTCCATTCACAAAACTACTTTGGGAGATTGTTCTTTGGTATGTGAATCCTCCAATGGTCCAATTAGTTTTTGTTCTAGTGCTTTATTCATTGCAAATTTTTGCTGCTTAGGTGACCCTGTTCTTGAGCTTGCATGTCAAATTTATGTGGTCAAAAATAGTTTTAATGCATGATATAGCCTCTAGACACTTGTAGGAGTAGTTGCTATCAATTTTGTTGAGTTTGGTTAACTTTTATTTTGAGTCACTAAAAATTTCAGAAATTTTTCAGAGGAAGAAATATGTTTAGGAAAATGTATCAAGGTGGTTACTCAAGGAAGCAAGGCCCAAGGCCCGCAATATGCAAGCCAGACAATGAACTACCAAGGGATGCTCAAGTGCGTCCTTGTGAATGGCCGTCAGAGGACTTCATGGTTCGGACAGGAATCAAGGAAGAATTTGACGCATATGTGCATAACGCTGATCTGGAGAGCTTCGAGGCAGATAAGTGCCGGCAATACCTCTACTTAACTGATTCATTTGTGAGAAGGTTTAAATTTACATCATCACACAATTCTCAAACTGTCCTATTTGATCTTTATGATAAATCTTATACCATGGACTTAGAAGATTTTAATACTGCTTGTAAACTCCCACAGTGGGGTAGTGCTAGTGAGCCTTGCGAATCTGAATATAAAGACTTTCTTGCTAGTATAACTGTGGGGGAATCTAGGGAAATCACGCAAGCTACCATAGGGAGCATTCATTTTCCTTCCATACATTATTTTGCTCTCTTCATAGCTACATGCATTAATGGTAAGGATGAGGCATGTCACATGTGTGTTCCTGATCTTAGTGTTCTCAAGAGTGCTGTATTAGGAGATAGACAATATAACTTGGGGGCCATTGTTGCACGTAGGTTGCATAATAATAGTATTAATGGAGATTTCTTTGGTGGAATTTATGCAACCCGTTTAGCTGATTTTCTTGAGAGACCCATACATGGAAATGATATTGAGTTGCCTCCTGCTTATTTAGATTATAATGCTATGGTTCATCATCAGTTTGTTGAGAGGAATGACCAGTCCCTCCAGTACCGACTAATCTTTGACAGACGACGCACCTATCACGTCGCTCTCCCTGCTCCTACTTTCTTTCACTTTCAGGCAAAAGGGAGATATGTTATAACCAGGGAGGAGGCGAACGAGTATGAGAGGAGGGCGGAGGCAGCTCGCCTCCAAGCTGCAGCTCTTCAGGCAATAGCTGATGCATCTCAGTACGACCCTAGCTTCAACTTCGGATATCCACCAGGCCATCCATGGGCATAGACCAACTTAGGCCAAAAGCCTAAGCTTGGGGAGTACGTATCTCTCACCGACATTACATTCATGTTCACACACTCATGCCAATTGTCGGTGCTCATACTTTTTCATTGTATCATCCATGCTAGTTTATTTTCTTTTTAAGCTTTCTTCTTGTGTGTTTGAAAAACCTTAAGAAAACCAAAAAAAATAGTTGTAGCTTTTAGCTAGTTTACTTTTCATGCCTGTAGTAGTAGTGATTAAAAAGAAAACCCATTTTGCTTGTTGGGAGCTTTCCCGTGTAAATAGTTTTGTTTATTTTCTTTTTCTTTGGGGGTCGAGAGGAGAAGACCATGGTGAAAATGTTGAGTGGCTCTCATATGCATTATTGTTGATCTAACAAAGAGCCCATATGACCTTGTCTTCTCCCATGTATTGAATTCTTGCATATTCCAGCTCAGTCCAATGCACGTGCACTATTATTATTATCCACACCATTTGGTCGTGCAAGTGAAAGGCAATAATGACGATATATGATGAACTGATTGAGATGAGAAAAGCTGGTATGAACTCGGCCTCTCTTGTTTTTGTAAATATGATTAGTTCATCGTTCCTGATTCAGCCTATAATGAATGAAACATGTTTGCAATGACAATTAGAGATTATAGTTGCTCATGCCATGCTTAAGTAGCTAGGAGTTTATAATGGTTTACCTTGCGTGCCAACATGCTATTAAAATGGTTGTGATGTGGTATGATAGGGTGGTATCCTCCTTTGAACGATTCAAGTGGCTTGACTTGGCACATGTTCACGCATGTAGTTGAAACAAAATCAACATAGCCTCTACAATATTTATGTTCATGGTGAATTATATCCTACTCATGCTTGCATTCGATGTTGATTAATTTTAATGCATGTTCATGACTATTGTCGCTCTCTAGCTGGTCGCTTCCCAGTCTCTTTCTAGCCTTCACTTGTACTAAGCGGGAATACTGCTTGTGCATCCAACTCCATAAACCCCAAAAGTTGTTCCATATGAGTCCACCATACCTTCCTATATACGGTATCTACCTACCATTCCAAGTAAATTTGTATGTACCAAACTATAAACCTTCAAATAAACATTCTGTTTTGTATGCTCGAATAGCTCATGTATCAGCTAGGGCTGTCTGTATCTTCCATGCTAGGCGGGTTATTCTCAAGGGGAGTGGACTCCGCTCCTCACTCACGAGAAAATGGCTGGTCACCGGTATGCCTAGTCCCATGCTCAAATCAAATCAAAATAATTGCAAACAAAAATCCCCCAGGATTGTTGTTAGTTGGAGGCACCCGTTGTTTCTGGCAAGCCATGGATTGGTGCTTGTTGGTGGCGGGGGAATATAAACTTTACCATTCTGCTTGGGAACCACCTATAATGTGTGTAGCATGGAAGATATCGAGATCTCTCGGTTGTTATGTTGACAATGAAAGTATACCGCTCAAAATATTATTCATCTCTATTTCAAAACCAAGCTCTGGCACCTCTACAAATCCCTGCTTCCCTCTACGAAGGGCCTATCTGTTTACTTTTATGTTGAGTAATCATCCTCTTATTAAAAAGCACCAGTTGGAGAGCACCACTGTCATTTGCATGTATTACTATTATTTTACATTGAGTATGACTTGACTGGATCTCTTTTACCATGAATTATAATGTCTAGTCAGTCCTTGATCTTTAAAGGTGCTCTGCATTTATGTTTTGCGGTCTCAGAAAGGGCTAGCGAGATACCATCTTGTTATATCATATTATGATTATTTTGAGAAAGTGTTGTCATCCGAGATTTATTATTATTGCTCGCAAGTTGATTATGCCATTGATATGAGTAAACATGAGACCTAAAGGTTATTGTGAATATGGTTAGTTCATAATATTTGCTGAACACTTGAATGTTGGCTTTACATATTTACAACAACAAGAGCAAACAGATTTTGTAAAAGTTTTTCTTTATCACTTTCAGTTTGTCAACTGAATTGCTTGAGGACAAGCAAAGGTTTAAGCTTGAGGGAGTTGATACGTCTCCGTCGTATCTACTTTTCCAAACACATTTGCCCTTGTTTTGGACTCTAACTTGCATGATTTGAATGGAACTAACCTGGACTGACGCTGTTTTCAGCAGAATTGCCATGGTGTTATTTTTGTGTAGAAATAAAAGTTCTCGGAATGACCTGAAAATCAACAGAGATTATTTTTGGAATATATAAAAAATACTTGCGGAAGAATTCATGCCAGGGGGCCCACACCATGTCCATGAGGGTGGGGGCGCGCCTAGCCCCCTAGGCGTGCCCCCTGCCTCATGGGCCCCCTAACGATCCACCGACCTCAACTCCAACTCCATATATTCACTTTCGGGGAGAAAAAATCAGGGAGAAGGATTCATCACGTTTTATGATACGGAGCCGCTGCCAAGCCCTAAACTCTCTCGGGAGGGCTGATCTGGAGTCCGTTCGGGGCTCTGGAGAGGGGAATACGTCGCCATCGTCATCATCAACCTTCCTTCATCACCAATTTCATGATGCTCACCGCCGTGCGTGAGTAATTCCATCGTAGGCTTGCTGGACGGTGATGGGTTGGATGATATTTATCATGTAATCAAGTTAGTTTTGTTAGGGTTTGATCCCTAGTATGCACTATGTTCTGAGATTGATGTTGCTGTGACTTTGCTATGCTTAATGCTTGTCACTAGGGCCCGAGTGCCATGATTTCAGATCTAAACCTATTATGTTTTCATGAATATATGTGAGTTCTTGATCCTATCTTGCAAGTCTATAGTTACCTATTATGTGTTATGATCCGTTAACCCCGAAGTGACAATAATCGGGATACTTACCGGTGATGACCGTAGTTTGAGGAGTTCATGTATTCACTAAGTGTTAATGCTTTGGTCCGGTACTCTATTAAAAGGAGGTCTTAATATCCCTTAGTTTCCAATAGGACCCCGCTGCCACAGGAGGGTAGGACAAAAGATGTCATGCAAGTTCTTTTCCATAAGCACGTATGGCTATATTCGGAGTACATGCCTACATTACATTGATGAACTGGAGCTAGTTCTGTGTCACCCTATGTTATAACTGTTGCATGATTGATCGCATCCGAAATAATTCTCCACCACCAATCCAATGCCTACGATCTTTTCATACATTGTTCTTCGCTTATTTACTTTTCCGTTGCTATTGTTACAATCACTATAAAACCAAAAATATTACTTTTTCTACCATTACCACTACTATCATATTACTTTTCTACTAAACACCTTGCTGCAGATATTAAGTTTCCAGGTGTGGTTGAATTGACAACTCAGCTGCTAATACTTGAGAATATTCTTTGGCTCCCCTTGTGTCGAATCAATAAATTTGGGTTGAATACTCTACCCTCGAAAACTGTTGCGATCCCCTATACTTGTGGGTTATTAGACGCCGAAGAGGACTACGACCACAAGCAACAGACGAAAAGCTACCCGGAGCGGAAGCTACTACCATAATTCGATGACAAGGCCATAGAGCTAGCACCTCCAAGGTACACTCAGGCAGACCAACCAGACCGCCCCCCTTGAGGACGGGATCAGACAGTTGACCAAGCCGAAAAACCCACCCAACCTCGCCGTCAGGGCAAGGAACCATTATGTTCAGACTATGAGTACGACCTCCGCCAGGACCTTCATGCTCAGTTAAGCTGGACAAGGTCCATTTACGAGCCCAAAAGGGACCCTCCTGCTAGACGGGATGGATACAAATCCTAGTTAGACCAAAACGATAGAGCTCGGGAACGACAACGAGCCTGGATGGCAGATGACCTCCAGCGCGACATAGCCTGAGTCTGGGGTGTCGCCCATCCCCTTTGCTTTACAGATAAAGTGAGGCAACATGAATTCCCAGAAGGTTTCAAACATGTGAACATTGAGCCCTATGATGGGACAACATACCCTACAGTATGGATCGAAGACTTCCTATTGCACATCCACATGGCACGAGGAGACGACCTCCATGCCATCAAGTACCTACCATTATGTTGGGGAACGTAGTTATAAATAAAAAAAATTCCTACGTGTCACCAAGATCAATCTAGGAGATACTAGCAACGAGAGAGAGGGAGTGCATCTTCATACCCTTGAAGATCGCTAAGCGGAAGCGTTACAAGAACGCGGTTGATGGAGTCATACTCGCGGCGATTCAAATCGTGGAAGATCAGATCCAAGCGCCGAATGGATGGAGCCTCCTCGTTCAACACACGTACAGCTCGGGGATGTCTCCTCCTTCTTGATCTAGCAAGGGGGGAGCATAAGTTGAGGGAGAACTCCGGCAGCACGACGGCGTGGTGGTGGAGCTTGTGGTTCTCCTGCAGGGCTTCGCCAAGCACTACAGAGGAGGGGGAGGTGTTGGAGGGTGGAGGGCTGCGCCAGGGGAAGGGCTACGGCTGCCCTCCCACCCCCATCTATTTATAGGGTGAAGGGGAGAGGGGGCCGGTTCCCTTAGATGCATCTAGAGGGGGGCGGAGGCCAGGATGGGGAGACTTGCCCCCCAAGCAGGTGGGAGGCGCCCCCTCCCCTAGGGTTTCCAACCCTATGTACCTTGGGCCCTTAGGGGGCACATCAGCCCACTAGGGGGCTGGTTCCCTCCCATATTCAACCCACTAAGTCCTCCGGGGCAGGTGGCCCCACCCGGTGGACCCCCGGACACCTTTCGGTGGTCCCGGTACAATATCGATAACCCCCGAAACCATTCCGATGACTGGAACTGGACTTCCCATATATAAATCTTCACCTCCCACTACTACAGGATGCTGCTAATGCGACACTATGATCAGAGACCCTTCGTGAAACTATGTGCGATGCAATAATCGCAAACGATGGTGTATGGAAACCATCAAAAAAAGGTGCAAAACATTTGCGATGGAGGATGCATCAAACAAGGTTCTGATTTTAGTTGCGTGTGCGATGTAGGGCATACAGTTCAGTTCAATTAACTATTTGCGATGAGGAGGAACAAAAGAAACGGGCAGTCAGATGAAGGCGTGTGCGATACACAACATACGGTTCAATCGGATGAACTGTTTGTGATTAGGCAAAACAAAAGAAACGGGCAGCCAAATGAAGGTGTGTGCGATATACAACATACGGTTCACTCGGACGAACTGTTTGTGATTAGGCAACACAAAAGAAACGGTCAGCCAGATCAAGGTGTGTGCGATGGGATTGCATAAACGACAACATACACACACACACACACACACACTTATAAGGACATGCTTGCATAACCAAATTAAACATCCACTTACATAGGTGGCTACTACAACCATGGCATTTGCACACACCAAAGTAAACTATTACATGCATAATTACATAGGTGGCTACTACACACATGACATTTCCCCACACCAACAATAAAGTAAACTATATATTACATGCATGATTAACTAGCACAAACTATCATCTGATCATCATCTACTTCTTGTGACGCTTGCTCTGCTTGTGGCTTGATCCGGGCTCGTCGATTTTGGTAACGAGGCACTTCCTCATGTCAACGATCCGCCTGTGCATCTCATAGCATGTGTACACGCTCTTGGCTGCGAACCTGAGGTAAGGTTCATCCAGTTGCTGCATCCAGGCCCCGTTCCAGGATACGTGACTTGTTCTCCGGGCATCCTGCTTCATCTTTTCGTAGTAGGGGTCGATGATGGCCGAGGCGAGTTCGACCAGGGAGTACTTCATGCTTCCCCAGACCCTGTAGTGGTCACGGATTTCGACAAGGTTCTTGCAGGCCAAGCCCGTAACACTGAGCGCTTTTACATCGTCGGTGGTTTCCACCGTGGCAAACTTGTTGTCAGTGCTGTTGATAAACCTATTGAAATGGTCGCAAGGCTCTGTGGCCATGTAGTAGTGGTAGATGAGGACATGATGGCGCATGCACAACTGGGCGACGGCAACCTTCTGATCTATGCCGGGACGACCGGTGGTGTACTGGAGGTCGATGCCGACCACCTTGTACTTGTCTCCAGCAAGCAACTGCTCAACGCTGTTGATGTAATCGTCCACCACGGCCGGGTCGATGGTGTACACCGCCGAGAGATCCGTCTCCCTCGCGTGGGTCTCCACTCTATGCTCGCCGAACTCCATTGGAGCGCCGCCGGACATCCCCTCTTTATGTGTCGTCGTGGGTGTGCTTGTTGTGTTGTGGAGCGCGATCGAAAGGTTGAAGAGACTAAGGTTATAATGGTCGCGGGAATTAAAGGGGAAGCCAGACGGCCAGGAATATCGGCAGGCCCTGATGGCAGTTCTAATTTGCAGCGCGTAACTCCATCGTGCCGCACGTAACTGCATCTGGTGGCAACGCGCGCGGCGCAACCGCATGCATATGGGGCCCCCGACGTGATCGTGTGTACGCCCAACCTAAGGCTGAGCGCACGCGGAGGGACGCGAGCAGAGCGCTCCACGGTCACCTCAATGGCGATCAACCATCTCTATCTCTACTCTTATAAAAGACCGAGTTGGTGATGATGGTGTGCCTGCCATTGTGTAATATAGACCGTCCGATCTATATCTGATGGTTAGAAAGCAAACTATGACAATTTTGCAAACAGATACCCGCACCTCTCTCGACACTTGCAGATAAGGACTTCTCCCGTTCATCATTTTCTCTCAGAAGATAAACTACTCATACAAATGTATCTTGATGTTTTGTGCAACGCACAGGCATCTTGCTAGAATATATATGCATATAGCAGTTGAACGCGCAAGGAAAAGCTGTCCACAAGGCGAGCGCGCTGACGGACGCGAGTAGAGCGTGCCAACGGACATGACAGAGCGTGCCGTGGCGCCTAATGGCTAGAAGAGCTTGCCGAGGGATGCTACCTCTTGAGCACTGCGTTGGATTTCCTTGAAGAGGAAAGGATGATGAAGCAAAGTAACGTAAGTATTTCCCTTAGTTTTTGAGAACCAAGGTATCAATCCAGTAGGAGGCTATGCGCAGTCCCTCGTACCTGCACAAAACAAATAACTCCTCGCAACCAACGCGATAAGGGGTTGTCAATCCCTTCACGGTCACTTACGAGAGTGAGATCTGATAGATATGATAAGATAATATTTTTGGTGTTTTTATGATAAAGATGCAAAGTAAAATAAAAGCAAAGGAAATAACTAAGTATTGGAAGATTAATATGATGAAGATAGACCCGGGGGCCATAGGTTTCACTAGTGGCTTCTCTCAAGAGCATAAGTATTTTACGGTGGGTGAACGAATTACTGTTGTGCAATTGACAGAATTGAGCATAGTTATGAGAATATCTAGGTATGATCATGTATATAGGCATCACGTCCGAGACAAGTAGACCGACTCCTGCCTGCATGTACTACTATTACTCCACTCATCGACCGCTATCCAGCATGCATCTAGAGTATTAAGTTCATGAAAACAGAGTAACGCCTTAAGCAAGATGACATGATGTAGAGGGATAAATTCATGCAATATGATAAAAAACCATCTTGTTATCCTCGATGGCAACAATACAATACGTGCCTTGCTGCCCCTACTGTCACTGGGAAAGGACACCGCAAGATTGAACCCAAAGCTAAGCACTTCTCCCATTGCAAGAAAGATCAATCTAGTAGGCCAAACCAAACTTATAATTCGAAGAGACTTGCAAAGATAACCAATCATACATAAAAGAATTCAGCGACGACTCAAATATTGTTCATAGATAATCTTGATCATAAACCCACAATTCACCGGTCTCAACAAACACACCGCAAAAGAAGATTACATCGAATAGATCTCCACAAGAGAGGGGGAGAACATTGTATTGAGACCCAAAAAGAGAGAAGAAGCCATCTAGCTAATAATTATGGACCCGAAGGTCTGAGGTAAACTACTCACACTTCATCGGAGAGGCTATGGTGTTGATGTAGAAGCCCTCCGTGATGGATGTCCCCTCCGGCGGAGCTCTAGAACAGGCCCCAAGATGGGATCAGGTGGATACAGAAGGCTGCGGCGGTGGAATTAGGTTTTTGGCTCCGTCCTGATCGTTTGGGGGTACGTAGGTATATATATAGGAGGAAGGAGTACGTCGGTGGAGCAACATGGGGCCCGAGGGCGCGCCTAGGGGGGGGGTAGGCGCGCCCCCTACCTCGTGGCTTCCCTGTTGGTTGCTTGACGTAGGGTCCAAGTCTCCTGGATCTTGTTCGTTCCAAAAATCATGTTCCCGAAGGTTTCATTCCGTTTGGACTCCATTTGATATTCCTTTTCTTTGAAACTCTGAGATAGGCAAAAAACAACAATTCTGGGCTGGGCCTCCGGTTAATAGGTTAGTCCCAAAAATAATATAAAAGTGGATAATAAAGCCCAATAATGTCCAAAAACAGTAGATAATATAGCATGGAGCAATCGAAAATTATAGATACGTTGGAGACGTCTCAAGCATCCCCAAGCTTAATTCCTGCTCGTCCTCGAGTAGGTAAATGATAAAAACAGAATTTTTGATGTGGAATGCTACTTGGCATAATTTTAATGTATTTTTTCTTAATTGTGGTATGAATATTCAGATCCGAAAGATTCAAGATAAAAGTTTAATATTGACATAAAAATAATAATACTTCAAGTATACTAACAAAGCAATCATGTCTTCTCAAAATAACATGGCCAAATAAAGTTATCCCTACAAAATCATATAGTCTGGCTATGCTCTATCTTCACCACACAAAGTATTTAAATCATGCATGATATGTCTCCATCGTATCTACTTTTCCAAACACTTTTGCGCTTGTTTTGGACTCTAACTTGTATGATTTGAATGGAACTAACCCGGACTGACGCTGTTTTCAGCAGAATTGCCATGATGTTGTTTTATGTGCAGAAAACAAAAGTTCTCGGAATGACCTGAAACTCCACGGAATATCTTACAATAAATAATAAAAAATCCTTGCCAAAGATGAAGACCAGGGGGCCCACACCCTTTCCACGAGGGTGGGGGGCGCCCCCCAGGGCGCGCCCCCTACCTCATGGGCCCCCTGGAGACCTCCCGACTCCAACTCCAACTCTATATATCTTCTTTTGGGGAGAAAAAATAGGAGAGAAGAAATCATCACGTTTTACGATATGGAGCCGCCGCCAAGCCCTAAAACCTCTCGGGAGGGCTGATCTAGAGTCCGTTCGGGGCTCTGGAGAGGGGGATTCGTCGCCGTCGTCATCATCAACCATCCTCCATCACCAATTTCATGATGCTCACCGCCGTGCGTGAGTAATTCCATTGTAGGCTTGTTGGACGGTGATGGGTTGGATGAGATTTATCATGTAATCAAGTTAGTTTTTTTAGGGTTTGTTCCCTAGTATGCACTATGTTCTGAGATTGATGTTGCTGTGACTTTGCTATGCTTAATGCTTGTCACTAGGGCCCGAGTGCCATGATTTCAGATCTAAACCTATTATGTTTTCATGAATATATGTGAGTTCTTGATCCTATCTTGCAAGTCTATAGTCACCTATTATGTGTTATGATCCGTTAACCCCGAAGTGACAATAATCGGGATACTTACCGGTGATGACCGTAGTTTGAGGAGTTCATGTATTCACTATGTGCTAATGCTTTGTTCCGGTTCTCTATTAAAAGGAGGCCTCAATATCCCTTAGTTTCCATTAGGACCCCGCTGCCATGGGACGGTAGGACAAAAGATGTCATGCAAGTTCTTTTCCATAAGCACGTATGACTATATTCAGAATACATGCCTATATTACATTGACGAATTGGAGCTAGTTCTGTGTCACCCTATGTTATGACTGTTACATGATGAACCGCATCCGGCATAATTATCCATCATTGATCCGATGCCTATGAGCTTTCCATATACTGGTTTACGCTTATTTACTTTCCTGTTGCAATTGTTACAATCACTAAAAAATACAAAAAACATTACTTTGCTTTCGTTACTCTTTTGTTACCGTTACCATCACTATCATATTACTTTGCTACTAAACACTTTGCTGCAGATACTAAGTTTCCAGGTGTGGTTGAATTGACAACTCAGCTGCTAATACTTGAGAATATTCTTTGGCTCCCCTTGTGTCGAATCAATAAATTTGGGTTGAATACTCTACCCTCGAAAGCTGTTGCGATCCCCTATACTTGTGGGTTATCAAGACTAATTTCTGGCGCCGTTGCCGGGGAGCATAGCTCTATTCTTTGAGTCACTTGGGATTTATATCTGCTGGACACTATGAAGAATTTGAAAGACGCTAAGACAACAATTTATCCCTCAACTACGAGGGGAGGTAAGGAACTGCCATCTAGCTCTGCACTTGATTCACCTTCTGTTATGAGTAAGCTTGCGACACCTAAACCTGCTTCTGCTATTCGTTCTGATATGTCGCATGTTATTGATGATGCTACTTCTGCTATACATGATACTTATGATGAAACTATTTCTATGCTTGATACTACTGTGCCACTTGGTGATTTTATCAAGGAACAACTTGCTAGGGCTAGAGAGATTGAAAATATTGAATCTGATTATGATGATGAAAGTGATGATGAAGAATCACTTGTTATTCCTGAGGGTTATTTATTTGATCAAGAAGCTTCTTTAGCTATTTTAGCTTGCAAAGATAGATATGAACTCAAAAGGTTATTAGCTAAATGGAACAAGCAATCTCTAAATGCTAGGATGAAACTTGACCCTGCTTTTGCCACTTCACCTATCTGTGTTACTGATAAGGATTATGAATTCTCTGCTGATCCTGGTATAATTACTTTAGTTGAATCTGATCCTTTTCATGGCTATGAATCTGAAACTGTTGTAGCACATCTTACTAAATTAAATGATATAGCTACCCTATTCACTAATGATGAGATATCTCGCTACTTTTATATCCTTAAAATATTCCCGTTCTCATTAAAGGGTGATGCTAAGATATGGTTTAATTCTCTTGATCCTGGCTGTGTGCGTAGTCCCCAGGATATGATTTACTACTTCTCTGCTAAATATTTCCCTGCTCATAAGAAACAAGCTGCTTTAAAGGAAATATACAACTTTGTGCAAATTAAAGAAGAGAGTCTCCCACAAGCTTGGGGGAGGCTTCTCAAGTTACTTAATGCTTTGCCTGATCATCCTCTTAAGAAAAATGAAATACTTGATATCTTTTATAATGGACTAACCGATGCTTCCAGAGATTACCTGGATAGTTGTGCTGGTTCTCTTTCAGGGAAAGAACACCGGATGAAGCTGAAATCTTATTGAATAATATGTTGACAAATGAAAATAATTGGGCACCTCCTAAGCCAGCTCCTGCTCCAATTAATGATCCTATTCCTAAACCAACTCCGAAGAAGAGAGGTGTTCTATTTCTCAGTCCCGAACATATGCAAGAGGCAAAGAAATCTATGAAAGAAAACGGTATTAAAGCTGAAGATGTTAAGAATTTACCTCCTATTGAAGAAATACATGGTCTTAATTTACCGCCTATTGAAGAAACATATGATCTTAATCCTTTATTTATCGAAGAACCTCCAGGCCCCGATAACCCGACACAGGTAGTAAAGGTAAATTCTCTCTATAGATATGATAAAGCTGAAATCCCTCCTGCTAAAATTGCTAGTCAATGCTTGGATGAGTTTGATAATTTTATGTTTAAGCAAGAAAACTTCAATGCTTATTTTGGTAGACAATTAAAACAAGATGTTGATATGATTAAATATTTAGGTGATTATATGGCTAATATTAGAGGTGAACTTAAACTTGTTAGCAAACATGCTCTATGGTTACCACTCAAGTAGAACAAGTACTTAAAGCTCAAAAGGAATTTCTCAATGAGATGAATAGTAAGAAAAATGATTATGCTGTTAAAGTGGCTACTAGAACTGGTAGAATGACTCAGGAACCTTTGTATCCTGAAGGCCACCCTAAGAGAATTGAGCAAGATTCTCAGAGAAATAATATTGATGCACCTAGTTCTTCTAAAAGGAAGAAAAAGAAAAATGATAGAACTGTGCAAACTTCTAGTGAACCTATTGCTGAACCACCTGATAATCCAAATGATATCTCTATGTCTGATGCTGAAACACAATCTGGCAATGAACATGAACCTAATGAAAATGTTAATGATGATGTTCATAATAATCCTCAACCTAGTAATGATAATGATGTAGAAATTGAACCTGATGTTGATCTTGATAACCCACAATCAAAGAATCAACGTTATGATAAGAAAGACTTTGCTGTTAGGAAACATGGTAAAGAAAGAGAGCCTTGGGTTCAGAAACCCATGCCTTTTCCTCCCAAACCATCCAAGAAAAACGATGATGAGGATTTTGAGCGCTTTGCTGAAATGATTAGACCTATCTTTTTGCGTATGCGATTGACTGATATGCTCAAAATGAATCCTTATGCTAAGTACATGAAAGATATTGTTACAAACAAAAGAAAGACACCAGAAGCTGAAATTTCCACCATGCTTGCTAATTATACTTTTAAGGGTGGAATACCAAAGAAACTTGGAGATCCAGGAGTACCTACTATACCATGCTCCATTAAAAGAAACTATGTTAAAATTGCTTTATGCGATCTTGGAGCCGGTGTTAGTGTTATGCCTCTTTCTTTATATCATAGACTTGATTTGAATAAGTTGACACCTACTGAAATATCTTTGCAAATGGCTGTTAAATCAACTACTATACCTGTCGGTATTTGTGAGGATGTGCCTGTTGTGGTTGCAAACGTTACTATTTTAACGGACTTTGTTATTCTTGATATTCCCGAGGACGATAGTATGTCTATTATTCTTGGGAGACCTTTTCTTAATACTGTAGGTGCTGTTATTGATTGCAACAAAGGCAATGGCACTTTTCATGTTAATGTTAATAAGCACACGGTACACTTTAGGAAACAACCTCAAGTTCATAGTATCAATTCTATCGGAAAAATTCCATCGATTATATTTGGAGGTTTTGAATTTCCTCTTCCTACTGTCAAGAAGAAATATGATATACTTATTATTGGGGATGTGTATATCCCCGTTGAGGTAACCTAGTGTTATTCGAAATTTCTCCGGTTTCATGTTAATCCGAATGAGTTTGTTAACAAGACTTGATCAACCTTGTTAGTGGATTCCTTTTGATGAGCATGAGATGGATGAAACTAGAAGCACAACCTTCTGTACCCTCTCTGTACTTTCTGTTATTTAGTTGAAATAAAGTAAAAATAAATAATTTTCTGTCTATTATCTGATTATCCGTGCAATATAAAAATACCTCGAAAATAAAAGTTCTCCAAATGCCCTGAAAATTAAATATGATTTTTTCTAGAATATTTGAGGATTTGTGGAACAAAGAACACACCAAGGGGGCCAACCACCTTGCCACGAGAGTGGAGGGCGCGCCCCCTGCCTCGTGGGCCCACGGTGGCCCTCCTCCACTTATTCCTGCACCCACACACTTCATATTCCTCCCACAAACATGAATAACCAGCTCAAGCACGAGTTCTAGCTCATCTTGCTGCCATTTTCGATCTCCTTGCTCAAAGCACCTCTCACAAAACTGCTTGGGGAGATTGTTCGTTGGTATGTGACTCCTCCATTGGTCCAATTAGTTTTTGTTCTAGTGCTTTATTCATTGCAAATTTTTGCTTAGGTGACCCTGTTCTTGAGCTTGCATGTCAAATTTATATCGACAAAAGTAGTTTTGATGCATGATGTAGGCCCTAGGCACTTGTAGGAGTAGTTGCTATCAATATTATTGAGTCTGGTTTACTTTTATTTTGAAGTTACTAAAAATTTCAAATTTTTTCAGAAAATGATGAGGAGATTATTGAGGGGCTCATCGATCCAAAGCTCGAAGGAAAAGGCACCGAAGCCTAAGTATAATTTGTCGCGCACCGCGGAGGTTCGGGTGTGTGAATGGCCTTCCGAGGATTTCTTGAGAGCAGCTGGGATTTATGAAGATTTTCATGAATTGGCTCAGGCCTCACCGCTTTCCTCCACGACCAATGTGATCAGTATCTCTTACTCACAAATACCTTTGTGCAAAACTTTCATTTTCATTCTAGGAACTCACCACCTACGGTGGAGTTTCATTTATATGATGAGTATAAGGAAATGTCACTTTATGATTTTGTCGGCTTTGTTTAGTCCCTTTTGAGGGCAAGACAGAAGAACCACATCGTGATGATGTGGAGGGATTTATTGATACTATCACTGTAGGGGAAACTAGGAAGGTTTCCGATGCACGAATCACTAGCATACATTTTCCTGTCTTACGTTACTTTGCATTATTTGCTAGTCGTTGCTTAATTGGTCGCAGAAACTGTGGAAACCTTAGTATCCCTGATATTATTATTTTGCTCCAAGGTTTATACAGTGATAACACTTTTAGTATGGGCGGTATTATTGCTAAACGGTTAAGTCTGAACTGTACAAAGGGCCCCATCTTTGGAGGCATCTATGCTACATGCCTAGCTGCACATTTTAACATACCTATTAGGCATGCTGAGAAGGAAGAAAAAGTGCTGCCTCATGTTTATCTAGATTATAAAAGTATGGTGGCACATGATTTTATTATTAAGAATAGGGCAGGAGAGCTTAAATATCAATTGTTCTTTAATAAACATCATCCTGAGACTATTACCTTGCCTGCTACTTCTTTGTTTGATTTGACTGTAGACACGTACCTTGTTCCGTTGACGGCTATTCACGCCTACCGGAACCCTGCACCAGCCGAGGAGCCAGAACCGGAACCACAATTTGATCCTTCACGACAGTCTAACTATTAGTGGGATCCGGAGATGATTGCCAGCCAGTGGCAATCGGAGCCTTCTTCTTCCTCATCGCAGTACGACCCCAACTATTATTATGGATATCCGCCAGGCCAGCCGTGGCCATAAACCAACTTAGGCCAAAAGCCTAAGCTTGGGGGAGTACGTATTTCTCACCGACATTATATTTATGTTCACACACACTCATTGCTAGATGTCGGTGTTCATACTTTTTCATTGTATCATCCATGCTAGTTTATTTCTTTTTATGCTTTCTTCTTGTGTGTTTAATAAACCTTAAGAAAAACCAAAAAAAATTAGTAGTAGTTTACTTTTCTTGCTGTAGTAATAATTAAAAAGAAAACCCAAAAATATTTCCTGTTCTTCTTTTGCTTGTTGGGAGCTTTCCCGTGTAAATAGTTTTATTTCTTTTCTTTTCTTTGGGGATCAGTAGGAGAAGACCATGATTAAATTATCGAAGTGGCTCTTATATGCTTTATTGTTGATTTAACCAAGAGCCCATATTGCTTTGTCTTCTCCTATTTATTGAATGCTCGCAGATTCCAGCTTAGTCCAATGCACGTGCACTCTTATTATTATTCACATCGTTCGGTCGTGCAAGTGAAAGGCAATTATGATGATATATGATGGACTGACTGAGATGAGAAAAGCTGGTATGAACTTGACCTCTTTTGTTTTTGTAAATATGATGAGTTCATCGTTCTTGATTCAGCTTGTATGAATAAACATGTTTGCAATGACAATTAGAGATCATAGTTGCTTGTGACATGCTTGATTAGCTATGAGTTATAATGGTTTACCTTGCGTGTCAACATGCTATTGAGATGGTTATGATGTGGTATGATGGGGTGGTATCCTCCTATGAATGATTTAAGTGACTTGACTTGGCACATGTTCACGCATGTAGTTGAAACAAATCAACATAGCCTTCACGATATTTATGTTCATGGTGGATTATATCCTACTCATTCTTGCATCCAATGTTTATTAATTTTAATGCATGTACATGGTTGTTCTCGCTCTCTAGTTGGTCGCTTCCCAGTCTTTTGCTAGCCTTCACCTGTACTAAGCAGGAGTACTGCTTGTGCATCCAAACTCCTTAGACCCCAAAGTTATTCCACATGAGTCCACTATACCTTCCTATATGCGGTATCTACCTACCGTTCCAAGTAAATTTGTATGTGCCAAACTCTAAACCTTCAAATAATCATCCTGTTTTGTATGCTCGAATAGCTCATGTATCAACTAGGGCTGTCTGTATCTTCCATGCTAGGCGGGTTATTCTCAAGAGGAGTGGACTCCGCTCCTCACTCACGAGAAAATGGCTGGTCACCGGGATGCCCAGTCCCATGCTTTATGCAAACTAAATCACAAATAATTGCAAAAAAAAAACTCCCCCTGGGACCTGATTTATGTTGGAGGCACTCGTTGTTTCGAGCAAGCCATGGATTGATGTTTGTTGGTGGAGGGGGAGTATAAACTTTACCATTCTGTTTGGGAACCGCCTATAATGTGTGTAGCATGGAAGATATCGCCATCTCTTGGTTGTTATGTTGACAATGAAAGTATACCGCTGAAAATATTATTCACCTCTATTTCAAAACCCAGCTCTGGCACCTCTACAAATCCTTGCTTCCCTCTGCGAAGGGCCTATCTATTTACTTTTATGTTGAGTCATCATCCTCTTATTAAAAGCACTAGCTGGAGAGCGCAGCTGTCATTTGCATTCATCAGTGTTAATTTATATTGAGTATGACTATGATTGGATCTCTTTTACCATGAATTACAATGTCTAGTCAGTCCTTGATCTTTCAAGGTGCTCTGCAGTTATGTTTTGCGGTCTCAGAAAGGGCTAGCGAGATACCATCTTGTTATATCATATTATGATTGTTTTGAGAAAGTGTTGTCATCCGAGATTTATTATTATGGCTTGCTAGTTGATTATGCTATTGATATGAGTAAACTTGAGACCTATGCGTTATTGCGAATGTGGTTAGTTATAATCTTTGCTGAAAACTTGAATGCTAGCTTGACATATTTACAACAACAAGAGCAAACAGAGTTTGTAAAAGTTTTTCTTTATTTCTATCAGTTTGTCAACTGAATTGCTTGAGGACAAGCAAGGGTTTAAGCTTGGGGGAGTTGATACGTCTCCGTCGTATCTACTTTTCCAAACACTTTTGCCCTTGTTTTGGACTCTAACTTGTATGATTTGAATGGAACTAACTCGACTGACGCTGTTTTCAACAGAATTGCCATGATGTTGTTTTATGTGCAGAAAACAAAAGTTCTCAGAATGAACTGAAACTCCACAGAATATCTTACAATAAATAATAAAAAATCCCCGCCAAAGTTGAAGACCAGGGGGCCCACACCATTTCCACGAGGGTGGGGGGCGCGCTCCCCTAGGGCGCGCCCCCTACCTCGTGGGCCCCCTGGAGACCTCCCGACTCTAACTCCAACTCTATATATCTGCTTTCGGGGAGAAAAAATAGGAGAGAAGAAATCATCGCATTTTATGATACGGAGCTGCCGCCAAGCCCTAAAACCTCTCGAGAGGGCTGATCTGGAGTCCGTTTGGGGCTCCGGAGAGGAGGATTCGTCGCCGTCGTCGTCATCAACCATCCTCCATCACCAATATCATGATGCTCACCGCCATGCGTGAGTAATTCCATTGTAGGCTTGCTGGACGGTGATGGGTTGGATGAGATTTATCATGTAATTGAGTTAGTTTTGTTAGGGTTTGATCCCTAGTATCCACTATGTTCTGAGATTGATGTTGCTATGACTTTGCTATGCTTAATGCTTGTCACTAGGGCCCGAGTGCCATGATTTCAGATCTGAACCTATTATGTTTTCATCAATATATGAGAGTTCTTGATCCTATCTTGCAAGTCTATAGTCTCCTATTATGTGTTATGATCCGTTAACCCCGAAGTGACAATAATCGGGATACTTACCGGTGATGATCGTAGTTTGAGGAGTTCATGTATTCACTGTGTGCTAATGCTTTGTTCTGGTTCTCTATTAAAAGGAGGCCTTAATATCCCTTAGTTTCCATTAGGACCCCGCTGCCACGGGAGGGTAGGACAAAAGATGTCATGCAAGTTCTTTTCCGTAAGCACGTATGACTATATTCGGAATACATGCCTACATTACATTGACGAATTGGAGCTAGTTCTGTGTCACCCTATGTTATGACTGTTACATGATAAACCGCATCCGGCATAATTATCCATCATTGATCCGATGCCTACGAGCTTTCCATATACTGGTTTACGCTTATTTACTTTCCTGTGTCTATAGTTACAATCACTACAAAATACCAAAAACATTACTTTGCTGCAGATACTAAGTTTCCAGGTGTGGTTGAATCGACAACTCAGCTGCTAATACTTGAGAATATTCTTTGGCCCCCCTTGTGTCGAATCAATAAATTTGGGTTGAATACTCTACCCTCGAAAGCTGATGTGATCCCCTATACTTGTGGGTTATCAATGCACTACCCCGATGACAAGCCAAGCAATTGTTTCATACTTTTGACATTCTCAAACTTTTTCAATCTTCACGCAATACATGAGCGTGAGCCATGGATATAGCACTATAGGTGGAATAGAATGGTGGTTGTGGAGAAGACAAAAAGGGAGAAGATAGTCTCACATCAACTAGGCATATCAACGGGCTATGGAGATGCCCATCAATAGATATCAATGTGAATGAGTAGGGATTTCCATGCAATGGATGCACTAGAGCTATAAGTATATGAAAGATCAACAAAAGAAACTAAGTGGGTGTGCATCCAACTTGCTTCTCATGAAAACCTAGGGCATTTTGAGGAAGCCCATCATTTGAATATACAAGCCAAGTTCTATAATGAAAAATTCCCACTAGTATATGAAGGTGACGAAATGAGAGACTCTCTATCATGAATATCATGGCGCTACTTTGAAGCACAAGTGTGGTAAAGGATAGTAAGATCGTCCCTTCTCTCTTTTGCTCTCATTTTTTTATTTGGGCCTTTTCTCTTTTTTTATTTTTTTATTTTTTTATGGCCTCTTTTTTTTCGTCCGGAGTCTCATCCCAACTTGTGGGGGAATCATAGTCTCCATCATCCTTTCCTCACTTGGGAGAATTCTCTAATAATGATGATCATCACACTTTTATTTTCTTACAACTCAAGAATTACAACTCGATACTTAGAACAAGATATGACTCTATATGAATGCCTCCGGCGGTGTACCGGGATATGCAATGACTCATGAGTGACATGTATGAAAGAATTATGAATGGTGGCTTTGCCACAAATACGATGTCAACTACATGATCATGCTAACCAATATGACAATGATGGAGTGTGTCATAATAAATGGAACGGTGGAAAGTTGCATGGCAATATATCTCAGAATGGCTATGAAAATGCCATAATAGGTAGGTATGGTGGCTGTTTTGAGGAAGGTATATGGTGGGTGTATGATACCGGCGAAAGGTGCGCGGTATTAGAGAGGCTAGCAATGGTGGAAGGAAGAAAAGTGCGTATAATCCATGGACTCAACATTAGTCATAAAGAACTCATATACTTATTGCAAAAATCTACAAGTTATCAAAGCAAAGTATTACGCGCATGCTCCTAGGGGGATAGATTGGTAGGAAAAGACCGTCCCTCGTCCCCGACCGCCACTCATAAGGAAGACAACAAAAAAAAAATCATGCTCCGACTTCATCACATAACGGTTCACCATACGTGCATGCTACGGGAATCACAAACATTAACACACGTATTTCTCAAATTCACAACTACTCAACTAGCACAACTTTAATATCACCATCTTCATATCTCAAAACAATTATCAGGCATCAAACTTCTCATAGCATTCAACACACTCATAAGAAAGTTTTTACTATTCTTGAATACCAAGCATATTAGGATTATTTAAGAAAATTATCATGCTATTGAAGACTCTCAAAATAATCTAAGTGAAGCATGAGAGATCAATAGTTTCTATAAAACAATTCCACCACCGTGCTCTAAAAAATATAAGTGAAGTACTAGAGCAAAACTATATAACTCAAATGATATAAGCGAAGCACATAGCGTATTCTAACAAATTCCAAATCATGTATGGCTCTCTCAAAAGGTGTGTACAGCAAGGACGATTGTGGTAAACTAAAAAGCAAAGACTCAAATCATAGAAGACGCTGCAAGCAAAACACATATCATGTGGTGAATAAAAATATAGCTCCAAGTAAATTTACCGATAGAAGTAGACGAAAGAGGGGATGCCTTCCGGGGCATCCCCAAGCTTTGGCTTTTAGGTGTCCTTAGATTATATTGGGGGTGCCATGGGCATCCCCAAGATTAGGCTCTTGCCACTCCTTGTTCCATAACCCATCAAATCTTTACCCAAAACTTGAAAACTTCACAACACAAAACTTAAAGTAGAAAATCTCGTGAGCTCCGTTAGCGAAAGAAAACAAAAGACCACTTCAAGGTACTGTAATGAACTCATTATTTATTTATATTGGTGTTAAACCTACTGTATTCCAACTTCTCTATGGTTTATAAACTATTTTACTAGCCATAGATTCATCAAAATAAGCAAACAACACACGAAAAACAGAATCTGTCAAAAACAGAACAGTCTGTAGTAATCTGTAAGTAGCGCAAGATATGGAACCTCAAAAATTCTAAAATAAATTTCTGGACGTGTGGAATTTATCTATTAATCATCTGCAAAAATAATTAACTAAATAGAACTTTCTAAATAAAAATGGCAGCAGTTCTCGTGAGCGCTAAAGTTTCTGTTTTTTACAGCAAGATATCAAGACTTTCCCCAAGTCTTCCCAATGGTTCTACTTGGCACAAACACTAATTAAACACGAAAACACAACCAAACCAGAGGCTAGGTAAATTATTTATTACTAAACGCAAAACGCAAGGAATAAAAAAAATTGGGTTGCCTCCCAACAAGCGCTATCGTTTAACGCCCCTAGCTAGGCATAAAAAGCAAGGATAGATCTAGGTATTGCCATCTTTGGTAGGCAATCCATAAGTGGCTCTCATAATAGATTCATAAGGTAATTTAATTTTATTTCTAGGAAAGTGTCCCGTGCCTTTCCTTAATGGAAATTGTAATCTAATATTTCCTTCCTTCATATCAATAATTGCACCAATCGTTCTACGGAAAGGTCTACCAAGGATAATAGGACATGAAGGATTGCAATCTATGTCAAGAACAATAAAATCTACGGGCACATAATTCCTATTTGTGACAATAAGAACATCATTGATTCTTCCCATTGATTTCTTAATAGTGGAATCCGCAAGGTGCAAGTTTAAAGAGAAATCATCAAAATCACGGAAACCTAACAAATCACACAAAGTCTTTGGAATCGTGGAAACACTAGCACCCAAATCACATAAAGGATAGAACTCATGATCTTTAATCTTAATTTTAATAGTTGGTTCTGTGACGCCCCCGATTCAATCGTACACTAATCATACACGCAAACATGTACGATCAAGATCAGGGACTCACGGGAAGATATCACAACACAACTCTACAAATAAAATAAGTCATACAAGCATCATATTACAAGCCAGGGGCATCGAGGGCTCGAATACAAGAGCTCGATCATAGACGAGTCAGCGGAAGCAACAATATCTGAGTACAGACATAAGTTAAACAAGATGCCATAAGATGGCTAGCACAAACTGGGATACAGATCGAAAGAGGCACAGACCTCCTGCCTGGGATCCTCCTAAACTACTCCTGGTGGTCGTCAACGGGCTGCACGTAGTAGTAGGCACCTCCCGAGTAGTAGTAGTCGTCATCGACGGTGGCGTCTGGCTCCTGGACTCCAACGTATGGTCGCAGCAATCGGGTATAGGGAAGGGGAAAAGGGGAAGAAAAGCAACCGTGAGTACTCATCCAAAGTACTCGCAAACAAGGAGCTACACTACATATGTATGCATTGGTATCAAATGGAAAAGGCTATCATATGTGGACTAAACTGCAAAATGCCGGAATAAGAGGGGATAGCTAGTCCTATCGAAGACTACGCTTCTAGCCACCTCCATCTTGCAGAATGTAGAAGAGAGTAGATGGTAAGTTCACCAAGTAGCATCGTGTAGCATAATCCTAACCGATGATCCTCCCCTCGTCGCCCTGTGAGAGAGCGATCACCGGTTGTATCTGGCACTTGGAAGGGTGATGTTTTATTAAGTATCTGGTTCTAGTTGTCATAAGGTCAAGGTACAACTCCAAGTCGTCCTGTTACCGAAGATCACGGCTATTCGAATAGATTAACTTCCCTGCAGGGGTGCACCACATAACCCAACACGCTCGATCCCATTTGGCCGAACACACTTTCCTGGGTCATGCCCGGCCTCGGAAGATCAACATGTCGCAACCCTACCTAGGCACAACAGAGAGGTCAGCACGCCGGTCTAAATCCTATGGCGCAGGGGTCTGGGCCCATCGCCCTTTGCACACCTGCACGTTGCGAACGCGGCCGGTGAGCAGACCTAGCAACCTCCATTACAAAGGAAGTTGCGTTACGCGGTCCAACCCGGCGCGTGCTGCTCAGTCGCTGACGTCACGAAGGCTTCGGCTGATACCACGACGTCGAGTGCCCATAACTGTCCCCACGTAGATGGTTAGTGCGTATAGGCCAGTAGCCAGACTCAGATCCAATACCAAGATCTCGTTAAGCGTGTTATTTTGAAATAACCACGGACACCGACCAGGGACAGGCCCACCTCTTTCCTAGGTGGTATCAACCTGCCCTGTCGCTCCGCCACAGTGTAACCGCCGGGGGCCTTCAGGAACTCAGGCCCACCTCTACCAGGATGGAGCCACCTGCCCCTTCAGCCCCCAACATCGGAATCACTCGCGGGTACTCCTACGAGCCGACCCGTCTTTAGTCACCAACTGTATAGCATGTATTTAGGTATAAGTATATACCCGTGATCACCTCCCGAGTGATCATGGCCCGATAGTATAGCATGGCAGACGGACAAGAAAGTATGGCCACTGATGATAAACTAGCATCCTATACTAAGCATTAGGATTGCAGGTAAAGGTAACAATAGTAGTAGCAAGGACAGGCTATGCATCAGAATAGGATTAATGGGAAGCAGTAACATGCTACACTACTCTAATGCAAGCAGTATAGAGGAGAGTAGGGGATATCTGGTGATCAAGGGGGGGGGGCTTGCCTGGTTGCTCTGGCAAGAGAGAGGGGTCGTCAACACTGTAGTCATACTGGGTAGCAGCGGCGTCGGTCTCGGTGTCTAGCGAGAGAAGAGGGGGAAGAAACAATAAATATTAAGCAAACAGATGCATAGCGATGCATGACTAAGCAAAGCGTGATGCTAGGCATGCCCCAACGCAGTATGAGGTGATACCGGTGAAGGGGGTTAACATCCGGGAAAGTATCCCCGGTGTTTCGCGTTTTCGGGCAGAGGAGCCGGAGGGGGAAAGTTGCGAGTTCAGTATGTTAGGGATGTGTGGCGGACGAACGGGCTGCGTATCCGGATTCTTCTCGTCGTTCTGAGCAACTTTCATGTAGAAAGTATTTTCATCTCGGCTACGGTTTACTTTATATGATTTTCTAAAGTTTTAAATCAATTTTAGAATTTATTTAATTAATTTAAACTAACATTATCCAAACTAGTGTTTGCTGATGTCAGCATGACATCAGCAATCAACAGGGGGTTGACTGGGTCAAACTGACGTGTGGGTCCCGTCTCTCATTGACACATCACCCTAACTAACAGATTAGTTAGGTTAATTAGATATTTAGGCTAATCTAGTTTAATTAGTTTAACTAAACAGGGTTAATTAAGTTAATTATTTAGTTAGTTACTTAGCTAATTAATTAATTTTAATATTAGTTATTTATTTATTATATTTTTTAAATCATTTTTTTGTTGACAGGGGCGTGGGCCCCTGTTGTCAGCGGCCCACAAGGCCTTAGCGGGCGTGTGGGCGAAACGGGCAGCGGGTGCTGGGGGAGGTCACATCCCGCCCAGGTGCGGGGCGAGGCTGTGGCCCGTTCTGGCGGAGGGGGCACCGGCGCGGCGCGACCTAGGGCCAGGCGCACGACGGCGGTCGACGGCGGCGACCGGGCCGACATGAATGGCGTCGAGGAGGGGTACAGGTGCGTCGGGTACTAGGCGTGGCTGGGGCGTCATGCGCGGGGCTGTCGGGGCTGCAGTGGGCGCGGCATGGGCGTGTGGGGGGACGCGGTGGGCGCATGCGAGCGCGGCTGGAGGCGGGACGCCGGTGGCAGTGGGCGAGCGAGTGCAGGGGAAACGGAGATGGCCGCCGGCGGCAGCATCGCAGGCTGGGCACTCACCGGGGTGTGGTGGGAGCTTCGGCGGCAGCATGCAGCGGCAGGCTGCGCAAGCAGCAGAAGCTTTAGGTGGCAGCAGCGCGGGCGAAAGGCCGCGGGGCATCGGTGGGCTCGGGCGGAAGCAGGCAGAGGTACGGGCGGGGTCATGCACGCGCGTGCGGGCGCCGGTGAGCGAGGTCCTGGCCCAAGTGGCCGGAGCAGGGGAGGAAAAGAGTGGGGGGCTCACGGGGAGATCGCAGGGAACAGGGTAGTGGGGCTTGTGGGGGTTGACGGGGACGATGGCGATGGGGAGGCAGGCCGGCGGAGGAGCTCCGGCGTGGCGACGTCCAACGGCGAGGCGGCGAGGCGGCGTCGCGCGGCGACCTCCAGTCTCCTCCTCTCGATCCCGATCCAATCGGGAGAGAGGGGGGAGATATTTCGGGGGAGAGTGGGGAGTGGATAGGGTTGGACCGGGAGGGAGTTAGTGTTATGGGGAGTGGGGGGGGGAAGTGGCTGGTTGGGCCGGCCTGGTGCGGTGGCCGACGGGGCCGGCTGGGCCGAGGCCCAGTGGGGGCTTTCTCTTTCTATTTCCTTTTTTTAGTTTTGTGTTTTTCTGTTTTGCAACTTCTTTTCTTTTATTTATTTTCTATTCTGTTTTAATTCATTTTAAATCATTTAGGCAATTTCTAAAAATGAGTTTGCTGCACTATAATTACCTATGCCATTTTTGGCACAGCCCAAACATTTTTGTTTTAACTTTTGAAAACTTTTATTGTTTGACATATTTAGAATTAAATTTTGAAACGGTTTCGAATCATTGCGAGGTTAGCAACAGTAACCGAGGTTACGTGGCATGATTAGCGTGGGATTACTGTAGCATGATTATCCGGGGGTCACAATTCTCCTCCACTACAAGAAATATCGTCCCGAGATTTAAGAGGTAGAGTAAGGAGGAAAAGTCTAGTTACAAAATTCTAACAGATCTTCTCGATCTTGGCTGCTCTTCTTGAAGAGGTCGATCCATTACATTGATGTATTCATTCCTCTACTTCGGTCATCATGATGAAGTTGGCATCCTCTCTTTGGAAACTCCATCGTAATTACGAAAGAATAAGGGGGTATACCGGAAGATTGGAACTCTGCATGGTTGCTTATCCGGTAGATAATCATTAGGGAACGTGGCGAAAAGTAACTCTTGAATTGAAACTTAAGAAATTATCGAGAGCAAAGTGAGAAGGTGGAAAGTAGAAGTTTCAAACGCATAGGCAATCGTTCGATGCCTGAAACGGCAGGTGAAAGGGGTTTAGAGCAATGGGAATAAGTATTGCGTCTGATACCAGAATAGATTACTAGGAAGGTGACCCGTCAATTACATACGTAGCTAGGCTGAAGGAATAACTTTGGCAACAGGGTGTACGGGAGAGTCAGGTTTCGATCTTGTGGAACTGTGGGTTATGGGCCCACCATGTGGGTTAAAAGTAGGAAGGGCGGAGACATCTTGCGTGATCATGCAAGAAAAGCATGTTAGAGGGTAGCCTGTCGATTATGTCGGCAACAACATCGATACCAAGGGCGAGGGACGAAGAGAACCATTTTCCTGCTCGTTGAACGAGGCGGACCAATAGGTAATGTTCTCGTCCATCGGTGGTTACCGAAATGTCATCAACAATGGTAACAGGGTCTTGCTGACAGAGTTGTACACCGAGGTGTTTACATAAGCAGTAGAATAATACTGCTTAGATTATATAGACCTCAAGAAAGGTTAAACCAAACAATGGAAAGGACATATGATTATCAGATTACTCAGGCGATGGAAAAGGAAAATGTGTTTTAGTCATATAATTCAGGGATATATCCTTCCCAAGGACAAGCAGAGCACGATATCCATGACAGGATATAATGTAGAAAACTCTTTAGGTAAGGGGAGAGAAATTTCAGGACATTACCCATACAGCGGTGTTTGGATAATTGAGCAGGGAACATTTAACATTAGGCTTTAAATGTTCTTGATGAAAATTGGAGTACCATATATATGCTTCGAGATAGCATTGACATGGTCTTCAGGCAAAGGTTAGACTTTGGAAACACAAAGGATCCATCAGGAATAACTTGTAGAATAAGTCTTACAATTTCCTCATGGAAGAATGGATAACCTTGCTGAAAGGAATCTATAGCCATAGGGCCTCCGGCCAAGTGTGATAGGCATGACCCCACCTTACCGATATATACGGACCAATGTGATAACTCTTGGAAATATGTTCCAACCATCATATCTGACCGAGATTCAGATCTGATTGGTGCCAGGATGCCTCAGACTCAGGATGCCTAAGAAGAAAAGGTGCAACAAAATTAACGAGACGACAATGTAAGATTCTCAGGAAATTTACTATGGAAGCGAGTTCCAAGACAAGAGTTCATCATTAAACCAAGGGGAGGATGAGGAGGTGGCTGATGAACTCAGCGACAATTCGTTGAGATTTTCAAAAGATGGATTTCCACACTTATGTGAACAAGGAGTCAACATTTGTCGGATCAAATGATATAAGGATGTATGCTCGAGGAAAACATACACAATTAAGCATTGGTTGAAAAGTGCACCCAAAATATGGTCTTAGGTAGCATGATCAATGTTAGAAAGGTGATTCAACAACCAATAGTCTAAGAATGAAATATCGACCATTAACTTGAAAGCAATAGGGTGCTAGAGACACGAACAAGTTTGTGTTGAATGGAAGGCAATAAAGTGGTCAATGATAACACAAATCATCGAGGGCAAGGAGGGTACTTCTCATCATGAATTCAATTAATATCTTGGAAGGGGTCAAAATGTTGATGATGATCACGACAAATCTTGTCGAGAGGCTCCATGAGGATGCAATCGCTCGGTGATGACATCAAGCCAAGGGAATGGTGAAGCAAAAGGTTATTATAACCATAGATAAGATGCCATCTCAGAATTCAGAGTTGTCTCTCAAGACAAACAATATGATGGTGAAAGTTCGATGTAAGCTTAGAGCACTGTCGGGATTGTGTCCCGAGGATGAAGGACATAGGTAGAATGGTCAAGCAGTCAGCCTGACGATGATGGTGTAGTCAATCAGCTGGGAATGACACTATCGAGTACAAACTCGTAAGCATTGAAGATTACTAAGAGTTGTTGAATCGCAGTGCGGACTCGATTCAGTTATCGATGTCTTTGAGTGTTAAATAACTCAGAGCCCACGAAAAATTTGGAATCAGTGAGAATGTAGTACTTGATGAGGGACTCATAAGAGGTTATGTAGTACTTGATATTATCGAGGTACCATGGTGTAATACTTGACGGAAGATCAAAGTAAAGGTTGGACTGGTGTATTGATCCACAGAAGACAAGTGCTTAAACTTGCCCGTGAAATGGGGTCAAAGAAGAACATATGGTCGAAACCACGATTGCAAAAGGCTGGATCCCAGATATAAGAACTTATACCAAGGGAAAAAATTAATTTAAGAGAAGCTTTAATGATAAGATCTACATCGTGTCCATGGGCATGAACACAAAGTTCAAGGTCGACTCCCACTTCTTCAATGCATAACCTTTCATTCACTGCTCTAGATAAAAATGATTTCAGTGTCAAAACCTACCTGGTGAATTACCAGAGGAGTATGACCCGTGAAAACTTTCAGGTTCACATAGATTATGAAAGGCATAGGTTCAACCCGTCAGGGTATCGTGGAAACATATACCACAAGCTTCAATCGTAAATACCACCATCTCGAAAACAGAGCATGCTTGAGAAAATAGAGGATACAATTTACCAAAAGCACTATGTATCAGAGGAAAGGCTCATGAGGTTATTGAATAAGGAGGACACTGTCGAATAATAATCCAATAAAGGATCTGACGGTCCATAGCGGAGCTGATGTGAGCATCGGCACACAATCAGTTGAAGAAAGGATGCAAGGGCATCAGATTATAGAGCACCTGAATGATTTGATGCTTAGATATCAAAGGAATTATGATTTCCAAATAGAAGGATCAGAAGCAGACGCTCTGATCAAGGGTGGATAAGTTCAATAGACCAAGGGTACAATTGACGGCAAACAGATTGGTCGAGAACAAGCTCATGTTCAAAAATGACGTCTGAGCCAGAAAGATAATTTGAAAGGATCAATTGATGATTGCGTGCATTCGCACTCATGTTGAATCAATAGGATCAAAATGACGAATATTGCCAGACATATGGAAAGCATCCATAATGCAAGCAGACAAGTATTGCGGAGCAATAAGCTACTAAGGATTTTTGGAGGATCGAATAGTATTTCGAAGACCATTGTGAAACACATGAACAACTGGGGGATGAGCAGATACTCGATAAGTGCGAGAATTATCCATAGGGGTATTCATATGACAAAGAACAGCAAGGCAGTAAGCTCAAAGGATTATCGAAACAATGACGAGTATTTTGGGGTATCTTGTAATAACAAGACCAACTGGGGATGAATGTAAGAATAACAACTGCAAGTAGTTACCCATAAGGGTTGACGGTGGAAGGGGAATTGCAAACGCGATGAACACAAGTTCTCGGGTTAACAGCGGAGAGTATCTTCTGGGTCTTCCCGTGCAGCAGACGATCATCAGTAATAAGGGGCTCTCCGGGTGAAAGTGATAACGAGATCCTAATGTTAGATTTAGCAAAATTCATTTAACCCGAATAGAAGAGAGATCAGAGTCCCAGAGTATAGACTAGGAGTAAAAGATCCTAATACCACACAATGGCGACGTGGGCCTGTAAGCCAGACGGCCATGTTAGTAAAAGTTTTTCAATGACTAGACTCGACTTCGGCCAAGGAGTTGGGAAGGGGGATTCCTATAGGCAGTCGGCTCTGATACCAACTTGTGACGCCCCCGATTCAATCGTACACTAATCATACACGCAAACATGTACGATCAAGATCAGGGACTCATGGGAAGATATCACAACACAACTCTACAAATAAAATAAGTCAGACAAGCATCATATTACAAGCCAGGGGCCTTGAGGGCTCGAATACAAGAGCTCGATCATAGACGAGTCAGCGGAAGCAACAATATCTGAGTACAGACATAAGTTAAACAAGATGCCATAAGATGGCTAGCACAAACTGGGATACAGATCGAAAGAGGCGCATGCCTCCTTCCTGGGATCCTCCTAAACTACTCCTGGTCGTCGTCAACGGGCTGCACATAGTAGTAGGCACCTCCCGAGTAGTAGTAGTCGTCATCGACGGTGGCGTCTGGATCCTGGACTCCAACGTCTGGTCGCAGCAATCGGGTATAGGGAAGGGGAAAAGGGGAAGAAAAGCAACCATGAGTACTCATCCAAAGTACTCGCAAGCAATGAGCTACACTACATATGTATGCATTGGTATCAAATGGAAAAGGCTATCATATGTGGACTGAACTGCAGAATGCCGGAATAAGAGGGGGATAGCTAGTCCTATCGAAGACTACGCTTCTGGCCACCTCCATCTTGCAGAATGTAGAAGAGAGTTGATGGTAAGTTCACCAAGTAGCATCGTGTAGCATAATCCTAACCGATGATCCTCCCCTCGTCGCCCTGTGAGAGAGCGATCACCGGTTGTATCTGGCACTTGGAAGGGTGGTGTTTTATTAAGTATCCGGTTCTAGTTGTCATAAGGTCAAGGTACAACTCCAAGTCGTCCTGTTACCGAAGATCACAGCTATTCGAATAGATTAACTTCCCTGCAGGGGTGCACCACATAACCCAACACGCTCGATCCCATTTGGCCGGACACACTTTCCTGGGTCATGCCCGGCCTCGGAAGATCAACACATCGCAGCCCTACCTAGGCACAACAGAGAGGTCAGCATGCTGGTCTAAATCCTATGGTGCAGGGGTCTGGGCCCATCGCCCTTTGCACACCTGCACATTGCGAACGCGGCCGGTGAGCAGACCTAGCAACCTCCATTACAAAGGAAGTTGCGTTACGCGGTCCAACCCGGCGCGCGCCGCTCAGTCGCTGATGTCACGAAGGCTTCGGCTGATACCACGACGTCGAGTGCCCATAACTGTCCCCGCGTAGATGGTTAGTGCCATTGTTGAGGAAATCATTAACTGGTAGCTTCTCGGTCGGCTGGTGAGTAGGGGATTAATAGGCTATTCGGCAAGTTAATTGGCCATTTAATCAATTAATTGGACGATTTATCGGGTAATCGGTTACTCGGGGACCCTATGAGTAGGGATTAATCGGCAAGTTAACTGGTTAATCGGATGAATTCTTGAACAGGGGTTAGTGCGTATAGGCCAGTAGCCAGACTCAGATCAAATATCAAGATCTCGTTAAGCGTGTTATTTTGAAATAACCACGGACGCCGACCAGGGACAGGCCCACCTCTCTCCTAGGTGGTCTCAACCTGCCCTGTCGCTCCACCACAGTGTAACCGTCGGGGGCCTTCGGGAACTCAGGCCCACCTCTACCGGGATGGAGCCACCTGCCCCTTCAGCCCCCAACATCGGAATCACTCGCGGGTACTCCTACGAGCCAACCCGTCTTTAGTCACCAACTGTATAGCATGTATTTAGGTATAAGTATATACCCGTGATCACCTTCCGAGTGATCATGGCCCGATAGTATAGCATGGCAGACGGACAAGAAAGTATGGCCACTGATGATAGACTAGCATCCTATACTAAGCATTAGGATTGCAGGTAAAGGTAACAATAGTAGTAGCAAGGACAGGCTATGCATCAGAATAGGATTAACGAGAAGCAGTAACATGCTACACTACTCTAATGCAAGCAGTATAGAGGAGAGTAGGCGATATCTGGTGATCAAGGGGGCGGGCTTGCCTGGTTGCTCTGGCAAGAGAGAGGGGTCGTCAACACCGTAGTCGTACTGGGTAGCAGCGGCGTCGGTCTGAGAGAAGAGGGGGAAGAAACAATAAATATTAAGCAAATAGATGCATAGCGATGCATGACTAAGCAAAGCGTGATGCTAGGCATGCCCCAACGCAGTATGAGGTGATACCGGTGAAGGGGGGAAATATCCGGGAAAGTATCCCTGGTGTTTCGCGTTTTCGGGCAGAGGAGCCGGAGGGGGAAAGTTGGGAGTTTGGTATGTTAGGGATGTGTGGCGGACGAACGGGCTGCGTATCCAGATTCTTCTCGTCGTTCTGAGCAACTTTCATGTAGAAAGTATTTTCATCTCGGCTACGGTTTACTTTATATGATTTTCTAAAGTTTTAAATCATTTTTAGAATTTATTTAATTAATTTAAACTCACATTATCCAAACTAGTGTTTGCTAACGTCAGCATGACATCAACAGTCAACAGGGGGTTGACTGGGTCAAACTGACGTGTGGGTCCCGTCTGTCATTGACACATCACCCTAACTAACAGATTAGTTAGGTTAATTAGATATTTAGGTTAATCTAGTTTAATTAGTTTAACTAAACATGATTAATTAAGTTAATTATCTAGTTAATTAATTAATTAATTAATTAATTAATTTTAATATTAGTTATTTATTTACTATATTTTTTTAAATCTTTTTTTGTTGATAGGGGCGTGGGCCCCTGTGGTCAGCGGCCCCCAAGGCCTTAGCAGGCGTGCGGGCGAAACGGGCAGCGGGTGCTGGGGGAGGTCGCATCCCGCCCAGGTGCGGGGCGAGGCCGTGGCCCGTTCTGGCGGCGGGGGCACCGGCGCGGCGCGACCTGGGGCCAGGCGCACGACGGCGATCGACGGCGGCGATCGGGCCGGCATGAACGGCGTCGAGGAGGGGTACAGGCGCGTCAGGTACTAGGCGCGGCTGGGGCGTCATGTGCGGGGCTGGCCGGGCTGCAGTGGGCGTGGCGTGGGCGTGTGGGGGGACGCGGTGGGCGCACGCGAGCGCGGCTGGAGGCGGGACGCCGGTGGCAGCGGGCGAGCGAGTGCAGGGGAAACGGAGACGGCCGCCGGCGGCAGCATCGCAGGCGGGGCACGTACCGGGGTGTGGTGGGAGCTTCGGGGCAGTGTGCAGCGGCAGGCTGCGCAAGCAGCAGAAGCTTCAGGTGGCAGCAGCGCGGGCGAAAGGCCGCGGGGCATCGGTGGCCTCGGGCAGAAGCGGGCAGAGGTGCGGGCGGGGTCATGCGCGCGCGTGCGGGCGCCGGTGAGCGAGGTCCTGGCCCAAGTGGCCGGAGCAGGGGAGGAAAAGAGAGGGGGGCTCACGGGGAGATCGCAGGGAACGGGGCAGTGGGGCTCGTGGGGGTTGATGGGGACGACGACGATGGGGAGGCAGGCCAGCGGAGGAGCTCCGGCATGGCGACGTCCAATGGCGAGGCGGCGTCGGGCGGCGACCTCCGGTCTCCTCCTCTCGATCCCGATCCAATCGGGAGAGAGGGGGGAGATATTTCGAGGGAGAGTGGGGGGTGGATAGGGTTGGGGGGGGGGGGGGGTGGGGTTGGGGGGGGGGGGGGGGGGGAAGTGGCCGGTTGGGCCGGCCTGGTGCGGTGGCCGACGGGGCCGGCTGGGCCGAGGCCCAGTGGAGGCTTTCTCTTTCTATTTCCTTTTTTGTAGTTTTGTGTTTTTCTATTTTGTAACTTCTTTTCTTTTATTTATTTTCTATTCTATTTTAATTCATTTTAAATCATTTAGGCAATTTCTAAAAATGAGTTTGTTGCACTATAATTACATGCCATTTTTGGCACAGCCCAAACATTTTTGTTTTAACTTTTGAAAACTTTTATTGTTTGACATATTTAGATTTATATTTTGAAACGGTTTCGAATCATTGCGAGGTTAGCAACAGTAACCGAGGTGACATGGCATGATTAGCGTGGGATTACTGTAGCATGATTATCCGGGCGTCACAGGTTCCCACTCATCATAAAGTTTTCTAGGGATAGAAACTTCCAACTCAAGTTTTTCTTCATAAGATTGCATCATGGGATCAACGATATGTTTAGTAAATGCTTTATTTTGACTATAAGCATGAGGATAATTTAGCACGGATTGCAACAAGGAAATACAATCAATCAAAGAGCAATTTTCATAATTAAATTCCTTGAAATCCAAAATAGTGGGTTTAGAAACATCTAGGGTTTTAATTTCTTCAATCCCACTTTCATCAAATTTAGCATCAAGATCTAAAAACTCCGAATTTTTGGAACGCCTTCTAGGTAAAGGTGGATCATATTCAGTCCCATCATTATCAAGATTCATATTGCAAAACAAAGATTTAATAGGGGACACATCAATAACTTTTAGATCTTCATCTTTATTTTTCATAGGAACTAGAAGAACACGCCTTATAAAGGCATCTTTCTTAGCACGCATCCTAGCGGTTCTTTCTTTGCACACATCAATGGAAATTCTCATGGCTTTGAGAGACTCATTGATATCATGCTTAGGAGGAATAGATCTAAGTTTCGAAGAATCAACATCAAGAGAAATTCTATCAACGTTCCTAGCCAACTCATCAATCTTAAGCAATTTTTCTTCAATCAAAGCATTGAAATTATTTTGCGAAGTAATAAATTCTTTAATATTAGATTCAAAATCAGAGGGCATCTTATTATAATTTACATAAGAATTGTTGTAGGAATTACCATAATTATTAGAGGAATTACTAGGATAAGGCCTAGGATTAAAATTTCCTCTATACGCGTTGTTACCAAAATTATTTCTACCAACAAAATTCACATCCATAGATTCATTATTATTCTCAATCAAAGTAGACAGGGGCATATCATTAGGATCATAAGAAACACTCTTACTAGAAAATAATTTCATAAGTTCATCCATCTTTCCACTCAAAACATTAATTTCTTCTATCGCTTGCACCTTTTTATTAGTAGATCTTTCAGTATGCCATTGAGAATAATTAACCATAATATTATCTAGGAGTTTAGTAGCTTCTCCTAAAGTGATTTCCATAAAAGTGCCTCCCGCGGCTGAATCTAAAAGATTTCTAGAAGCAAAATTCATTCCGGCATAAAATTTTGTATGATCATCCACAAATTCAAACCATTAGTAGGGCAATTATGTATCATTAATTTCATCCTCTCCCAAGCTTGTGCAACATGTTCATGATCAAGTTGCTTAAAATTCATAATATCATTTCTAAGGGAGATTATCTTAGTGGGAGGAAAATACTTAGAGATAAAAGCATCTTTGCACTTGTTCCAAGAATCAATACTATTTTTAGGCAAAGACGAAAACCAAGCTTTAGCACGATCTCTAAGAGAAAAAGGAAATAGCTTCAGCTTAACAATATCATTGTCCACATCTTTATTCTTTTGCATATCACACAAATCAACGAAGCTATTTAGATGGGTAGCGGCATCTTCACTAGGAAGGCTGGAAAACGGATCTTTCATGACAAGATTCAGCAAAGCGACATTAATTTCACAAGATTCAGCATCGGTAAGAGGAGCAATCGGAGTGCTAATAAAATCATTGTTGTTGGTATTGGTAAAGTCACACAATTTAGTGTTATCTTGAGCCATCGTGACAAGCAAGCAATCCAACAAACAAGGAAACAAAAAGCAAGCGGGCAAAAAGAGGTAAATAGAGAAAGAGAGGGAGGATAGAGAGAGAGATGGTGAAAAAATGGCAAGGGTGAAGTGGGGGAGAGGAAACGAGAGGCAAATCGCACATAATGTAATGCGGGAGATAAGGGTTGTGATGGGTACTTGGTATGTTGACTTTTGCGTAGACTCCCCGGCAATGGCGCCAGAAATGGCTCATTGTCGGGAGTCAAATCTTGACTTGCGCGAACCTCCCCGGCAACGGCGCTAGAAATTCTTCTTGCTGCCTCTTGAGCACTACGTTGGATTTGCTTGAAGAGGAAAGGATGATGCAGCAAAGCATCGTAAGTATTTCCATCAGTTTTTTAGAACCAAGGTATCAATCCAGTAGGAGGCTACGCCCGAATCCCTCGTACCTGCACAAAACAAATAACTCCTCGCAAACAACACGATAAGGGGTTGTCAATCCCTTCAGGGTCACTTACGAGAGTGAGATCTGATAGATATGATAAGATAATATTTTTGGTATTTTTATGATAAAGATGCAAAGTAAAATAAAAGCAAAGGAAATAACTAAGTATTGGAAGATTAATATGATGAAGATAGACCCGGGGGCCATATGTTTCACTAGTGGCTTCTCTCAAGAGTATAAGTATTTTACGGTGGGTGAACGAATTACTATTGAGCAATTGACAGAATTGAGCATAATTATGAGAATATCTAGGTATGATCATGTATATAGGAATCACGTCCGAGACAAGTAGACCGACTCCTGCCTACATCTACTACTATTACTCCACTCATTGACCGCTATCCAACATGCATCTAGAGTATTAAGTTCATGAAAACAGAGTAATGCCTTAAGCAAGATGACATGATGTAGAGGGATAAATTCATGCAATATGATAAAAAAAAACCCATCTTGTTATCCTCGATGGAAGCAATACAATACGTGCCTTGCTGCCCCTACTGTCACTGGGAAAGGACACCGCAAGATTGAACCCAAAGCTAAGCACTTCTCCCATTGCAAGAAAGATCAATCTAGTAGGCCAAACCAAACAGATAATTCGAAGAGACTTGCAGAGATAACCAATCATACATAAAATAATTCAGAGAAGACTCAGATATTGTTCATAGATAATCTTGATCATAAACCCACAATTCATCGGTCTCAACAAACACACCGCAAAAACAAGATTACATCGAATAGATCTCCACAAGAGAGGGGGAGAACATTGTATTGAGATCCAAAAAGAGAGAAGAAGCCATCTAGCTAATAACTATGGACCCGAAGGTCTGAGGTAAACTACTCACACTTCATCGGAGAGGCTATGGTGTTGATGTAGAAGCCCCCTCCGACGGAGCTCCGGAACAGGCCCCAAGATGGGATCTCGTGGATACAGAAGGTTGCGGCAGTGGAATTAGGTTTTTGGCTCTGTCCTGATCGTTTGGGGGTACGTAGGTATATAGAGGAGGAAGGAGTACATCGGTGGAGCAACAGGGGGCCCGCGAGGGTGGAGGGCGCGCCTTGGGGGGGGGGGGAGGCGCGCCCCCCTACCTCGTGGCTTCCCTCTTGATTGCTTGACATAGGGTCCAAGTATCCTGGATCTTGTTCGTTCCAAAAATCATGTCCCCGAAGGTTTCATTCCGTTTGGACTCCGTTTTATTTTCCTTTTCTTCGAAACTCTGAAATAGGCAAAAAACAGCAATTCTGGGCTGGGCCTCTGGTTAATAGGTTAGTCCCAAAAATAATATACAAGTGGATAATAAATCCCAATAACGTCCAAAACAGTAGATAATATAGCATGGAGCAATCAAAAATTATAGATACATTGGAGACGTATCAAGGGATGCGAGCAGAGGACGACACTGTGATACATGGCAAATAAGACGAACTGTGCGAGCGGTGTCGGAGACATCAAGCACGAATCAGATTTGAGTTGCGTGTGTGATACGTGGCATATAGTTGATCCATCCAAGCTGTTTGTGATGGAATAATCCGTGTGTGTTGCGGGCAAACGCTTGCTGGTATATAACCTTAAATTTAACCAAAACAGTGACAATGCATGTTACAAAAATTGTATAGATGGAAACTATGTTCAAATACGACTCCAACGATATAATCTTTGGCGACATGCATTCGTATTTTATTAGTTAAATCCTACTTATAAACCAGGATGAGGGTATAGTAGGTAATTAAATTGCAAACGTTTTTTTTATTAAATGTGTCCTCTCGCACGTCTTGTCACCCCGCTGCCGCAGACGTCTTACAACGCAAGCTTGAGCAACGCGCGGGGGCGTTGTTTTGGCCAAACGGTGGCGCCATTGAATTGTCAGTGAGCCCGTTCCCGCACAACCTCGCAGGTTCCAGTGCAAGCTTCCCACCCAACTCAGTGAAATCCCCCAAAATCGCAATGCTTACCGGCCTGCTATAAAAACCCTCACAACCGGCGAGTCCTGCGTCGCATTTTCCCCTCCCTCTCTGTAGCTTGTCTCGTCTGCTTCTCCCACAATCGCCAATGGCACGGGTCCATCGTCGTCGCTCAGCCACTCCGCCGTCATCAGAGGACAGCTCCAGCTGGGAGGCTACACCACGGTGGCGGCGCAGTCCCCGGCGTAGTGTAGCGCGCGTGGCGTCCCTATTGGGTGTGTGCGGAACACCCACCACACGCTCTACCGCCTCTGCCCGTTGGCAGCTATTGCCGGCCGCCATTGCCGCCACACCACCATCGAAAGCCAGGGCCATCTCCCGCTCCGCCGCCGTGGCCCGAAGGCGGGAGGTGGCCGTCATGGCTGCCACCCCACTGCCGGTCACCGTGGCCATCACCCGCTCCGCCATCGCGGCCCGAAGGCGGGAGGTGGTGGTCGTGGCCGCTACCCCATCATCGGCTGCCGTGGCCGCCAGCCCACCGTCGACCACCGGGATTATCACCTGCTCCGCCGCCGCTGCCCGAAGGCAGGAGGCGGAGGTGGAGGCCCGCACATGCGTCAGTGACCTTGCGTGCTACATCGAGTTCCCGCGGGAGGAGGAGGAGCGCCTCATTGAGCACGCAAAGACCCTTACTACAGCCATGGCCGCAGCACACGCCGACGCAGAGCCAAGGAATCGGGAGATGTACGAGCAGTCCGGCCGCTTCGAGAGGGATCGTCTGGAGCGGCAGTGGGCGTTCGAGCTGGCGAGCGTCGCTGAACATGCAGCACCGGCAGGCACCATATTGCATTTGTCCAGCTCGTCGGTAGGCTCCTCCTCCTCCTCTGCCTCTTACTGAGGGGGTGAGCATGCTCGGCAGAGAAGAGGCTAGCGGAAGTAGCACAAAGCCCCTCTGTGGTAGTAGTAGTATTTAGGTGTAATTTTGTTAAGTTCATTTGACTATAGATGTGTGGTCGAATTGCACAACATACTTAAAATTAGCTAGTATATATGGTTGAGCTAACTATTTCAGTACATGGTTGGCAAAAATTGGGGAGAAGTTTGGTCGGTTCAGCTGTCGAGTTGAACTGTTTGTATGAATTAAGAACGACTGCTTAATCTATGAATGAAATCTATGCTTAATTACTAAATTTTAGTTGCAAAAATTAGATAGTGCTAATGATTTCTAGCTACATATTTTGACAAATCGCAGTGTTACAAGGATTGACAAATGGTAACGTTACTAAATCTACAAATGTAAATCTTTCTAGTTTGTAAATGGCAACATACCCAATAATTGTTTGTACATGGTTGCACACGGGTCATCCAAAACAACCGTTTGTGTTGAAGGGATGCACAAATCATGCGCTGCTCTCACTTTGCATATGGGTGTTCTATCTAAAACATTTGCGATCTAGAGCTGCAGAAATCCTGCTCGGCACATTTTTCCCTTGGCTTCCTGGGGAAGCTGTCGGTTTGCATATGGGTGTTCTAACTAAAACGTTTGTGATGAGTGTTTTATATTTAAAAACCGAATTAAACTGGGGAAACCGAATTAAATCTGGGGAAACTGACAAATTTTTTACCACGGCATGTTGATGCCGCTCCATGATAGCATGCCAAGTTTCATGAATTTCAGACGAGTTTTGGATTTACTAGAATTTAAAAACCAGATATCTCAATGTTTGCGGCCGAGTGATGGTGGCAAGGTGTTTGAAATTCATTCCCATTTCTTGCATGGGATCTAAGCATGCACCCAAGGACTCATATTTGATTTTTCAACCAGTTTGTATGCACTGGAGAATGTGCATCTAGTTCAAATTAGAATTATGCACATAAAATGCCTGGAAAACCCAGTTAATGTATAAAAATGTCCAAACAAACCCCGAAAAATTCCAAAATTGAACACAACACTCTTGTTGTTCTATGTTGACACTCGAATTTTTTTGAAAGCAATAAGAGGCAATGGATATCATTTCGTCCCCAAAGGTGGCACGTTCCTTACCGAAACCATCACGCTTGTTGTGAGAAGCTCTAGTTTGTGAGAAGCTTATACCCAAATCTGCCCCAAATGGGACAAAATTTTACCACGGCATGTTGATGCCGCTCCATGATAGCATGCCAAGTTTCATGAATTTCAGACGAGTTTTGGATATACTAGAATTTAAAAACCAGGCATCTCAATGTTTGCGGCCGAATGACGGTGGCAGGGTGTTTGAAATTCATTCCCATTTCTTGCAGGGGACCTAAGCATGCACCCAAGGACACATATTTGATTTTTCAACCAGTTTATATGCACTGGAGAATGTGCATGTAGTTCAAATTTGAATTATGCACATAAAATGCCTAGAAAACCCAGTTAATGTATAAAAAATGTCCAAACGAACCCCGAAAAATTCTGAAATTGAACACAACACTCTTGTTGTTCTATGTTGACACTCGAAATTTTTTGAAAGCAATAAGAGGAAACATATATCGTTTCGTCCCCAAAGGTGGCACGTTCCCTACGGAAACCATCATGCTTGTTGTGAGAAGCGTTGGTTTGTGAGAAGCTTATACCCAAACCTGCCCCAAATGGGACAAAATTTTTACCACGGCATGTTGATGCCACTCCATGATAGCATGCCAAGTTTCATGAATTTCAGACGAGTTTTAGATATACTAGAATTTAAAAACCAGGTATCTCAATATGTGCGGCCGACTGGCGGTGGCAGGGTGTTTGAAATTCATTCCCATTTCTTGCATGGGACCTAAGCATGCACCCAAGGACACATATTTGATTTTTCAACCAGTTTATATGCACTGGAGAATGTGCATGTAGTTCAAATTTGAATTATGCACATAAAATGCCTGGAAAACCCAGTTAATGTATAAAAATGTCCAAACGAACCCCGAAAAATTCTAAACTTGAACACAACACTCTTGTTGTTCTATGTTGACACTCGAATTTTTTTGAAAGCTATAAGAGGCAATGGATATCGTTTCGTCCCCAAAGGTGGCACGTTCCCTACCGAAACCATCACGCTTGTTGTGAGAAGCGATGGTTTGTGAGAAGCTTATACCCAAACCTGCCCCAAATGGGACAAATTTTTTACCACGGCATGTTGATGCCGCTCCATGATAGCATGCCAAGTTTCATGAATTTCAGATGAGTTTTGGATTTACTAGAATTTAAAAACCAGGTATCTCAATATGTGCGGCCGACTGACGGTGGCAGGGTGCTTGAAATTCATTCCCATTTCTTGCATGGGACCCAAGCATGCAACCAAGGACACATATTTGATTTTTCAACCAGTTTATATGCACTGGAGCATGTGCATGTAGTTCAAATTTGAATTATGCACATAAAATGCCTAGAAAACCCAGATAATGTATAAAAATGTCCAAACGAACCCTAAATAATTCCAATTTTTTGGATGACACACCTATAGTTGCATGTTCACTGCAGATAAAAGTTCTAGCAATTGAAACAACGTCCATGGCCGTTGTGACCCCATTATGTAATTCAAATCAATACAAAAAATCAAGTAGGTCCCACACAGTTTATTATAACCAACCGTGTGAGATGTAGCACAAAATGTCTTCGAACCATGTCTGAATAAGGGACGTATCTGATGACACTTGGCACACCAGTTTTTTGGCTGAAGCGATTCCAATTTTTTGGCTTCCGCGGAAATATCTACCTCCCAACCCCCCCCCCTTACCAAAAGCCACATTTCCCCTGTTTCCGCCTTCTTTTCCAAGTTGAAACCTTCACTCCTTGCTTGAAGCGCCACCGGCGACCCTCCTTCACGCTACTCGACCTCGCCTATCCAGGCAGGTAATCCACACCCAACCCCCATCCTCCTCCTCCTTCCACATCCCACATGCCCGACCGCCGGCGTGAGTGCGACACCTTCCACCCAAATCACTAACCCCTCTACCAAATAAGCGCCGGCCTAAGCCATGGTGCACGCAGTATAGCCAGGACCTCAAGGAGCATTTGGAAACGGAGAAGCAAATCGTGGCCGCACGCGCGGATGAGGTCGCGATGGCTGTCATTCGTGCCGACCCCCAGATCTTGAAGGAGCACCTTGCCATTTGCTAGCTACGCCGGTTAAGCATGCTCGGTTTACCCGTTGCATGTGCTGCTCCTGCCTTTCCTTCACAAATTCTAGTGAATTGTGCTATCTAATTTTACCATGCAATCTATTGCTCTAGTGTATATGTTCTATATGTCGTGCAGTGTGGTGCTCACTTATTAACTGTTTTGTTAATTAGTTGTCGTCTTCAGTTTACTGTTTGGTTCAATTCTGCAAATGTGATGTTCAATTCTTTAGGCTGCAATTTTGTATTATCTTCCATGTGAGAAATAAATCGAATTTATCTTTACAATATACATGAGAAACGTATACAATTGCTATATTTCCAAGTTGTCAAGCATGCTTGGTTTGGTTATATATTGTGCAATGTGGTGCTCAGTTAACGTTTGGTTCATTTGTGTTGTGGTGTTTAGTTAACTGTTTGGTTCAATTATGCAATGCGATGTTTAATAGTTGTGGGTGCATTCTGTTATTGTATACCATGTGAGGAATAAATTGAATTGGGATGTAGTAAATACATGAGAAACAAATACAATTGCTACAATTGGCTATAGTTAACTGTTTGGTTAACTGTCTGATCTTCTATTAGGAGTATGTTATATTGTGCAATGTGGTGCTCAGTTAATGTTGGTTCATTTGTTGCGGTGTTTAGTTAACTGCTTGGTTCAATTCTGCAATGCGATGTCCAATTGTCATGGGTAGAATTTTGTATTGTTGTGCATGTGAGAATATATCGAATTTGGTTGCACTTAATACATGAGAAACATATACAAGTGCTATATTTCCTAGTTCTTAATCATGCTTTGTTTGGATAAATGGGTTTTCCGTGTGGCTTGAGTTAATCTGATGAATCTGCAATGTGCTTATTTTTCATCAACATATTTTACTGATAGCATGCGAACCCTTACTTAACCTGAAGACTAACTACCTTATATGTGTTACGGGGAAACAATGGGAAGCACTGAGGTTTACAATCGAGGTTACCATGTGCATGGTCCATTGTCTAATAGCACATTATTGTGCAATTGCAGGGACCATTCTAATATTTAGGTTTTTAACAATTTGGTCTTGCACATGTAGGTCCTGCTGCCAGAGGTTTTGACCCACTTTTCGACCCTTTTTGCATATGGGGAAATGAGTTGTCCATGAATATCAGTCAAGTCAAGAAACTCAGAAAGATTGTTAGGATAAAGAAATTAACGACAAAAAACAACAAGATCTTTGTCTGCACAATGAAGAAGACATCAGTTCACTACAGGATGGTACTGACTATTATACCTTGCCTTTTTAATTCCTTTGCCCCATTTTCAATATAGAGAAGATATTTATGCACATCCTTGTTTTCAGGCCTTTCCAAAGCAGTTCACTGATGATTACCTCTCAAACCACCTGTATGGTCAGGAGGCGATGAAGGTATTCATACAACACCCACGGTTCAATATTGAAGTGTTCCTGAAGAGGACAATGGATGGACAGTCAATCATCCACGAGCACTGGCGTAAAGTTACAAAGACCTTCAACATCAATGAAGGCTCAATATTTGCCTTCTGCTTCAGCAGTTTTCCAGATGAGATACATCTGTCTATGTACCGTCTATGATGCTAATTTCTAAAGGTTATAGATGTTGCATGTGAAACTTGGTCCTGGTGTAGTTGTGTAATGGGGTAGCTGAGTGCTGAAGCTATATGATGTTGTACTCTGATGTATTTCAATTATGAAAATGAAATATATTGTGTGGTTAATATGAAATGTCAATTAGATTAATAAATGGATTATGAATAATCGGATAATTAGCCTGCTAATGGCGAATTAGCCTGCTAATTGGGTTTTGCTATTGCACACGGTTGTTGAAAAAATACCGTGGGCGATGACCTCAGGCAACGCGCACAGTTTCTAGGAATAAACCATGTTGGATCAATGGACAATCACACATGACTTTCTCTTAAAAACTGTTTGCGTTAGGCCACCTTGCGCAAACGTTTACCACCTAAAAACTATGTGTGATGGAAAGCCTTTGCCACACAGTTTCTTCTACGGACCGTGTGTGATACATTCAATAACGCATACAATTTAATGGAAAAAATGTTTGTGATGTACCTGTGAACGAAAACGTTTTCCTCGACTGTGTGGGATGTACTTGCGACCAGAAACAATTTTGCCGTATAATTGTATTTTTTAGCTCTACTGTACGTATTTTCGTATTTGAGCGCTCGCCGGTCGCACACGTTCTCATTTTGCCAAGCCTACGTGCCAGGAGGGCATATCCCCGACGGTTTCTGGGTCATGTGGGAAGGACCCCCCTATCGCCCACCTATCGCCCACACTCACTTGGCGACGGTTCCAAATGCCATCACGGAAAGGGGTTAAAAACCGTTTGTTTAGGAGCTCGTTGTACTAGTGTCCGGACCATTCCAGAACTCCTCGTGATGTCTAGCATCTCATCCGGGACTCTGAACAACCTCCGGTAACCACATACTATTCCCATTACAACTCTAGCGTCACCGAACCTTAAGTGTGTAGACCCTACAGGTTTGGGAACCATGCAGACATGACCGAGATACCTCTCCGGCCAATAACCAATAGCGGGATCTAGATACCCATATTGGCTCCCACATGTTCCATGATGATTTCATTAGATGAACCACGATGTCAGGGATTCAATCAATCTCGTATACAATTCCCTTTGTCCATCGGTATGTTACCCGAGATTCGATCGTTGGTATCCCCATACCTCGTTCAATCTCGTTACCGTCAAGTCTATTTACTCGTTCCATAATGCATGATCCCATGGCTAACTCCTTATTCACATTGAGCTCATTATGATGCTGCATTACCAAGTGGGCCCAGAGATACCTCTCCGTCATACGGAGTGACAAATCCTAGTCTCGATTTGTGCCAACCCAACAGACACTTTCGGAGATACCTGTAGTGCACCTTTATAGTCACCCAGTTATGTTGTGATGTTTGATACACCCAAAGCACTCTACAGTACTTGGGAGTTGCACAATATCATGGTCTAAGGAAATGATACTTGACATTAGAAAAGCTCTAGCAAACGAACTACATGATCTTGTGATATGCTTAGGATTGGGTCTTGTCCATCACATCATTCTCCCAATGATGTGATCCCATTATCAACGACATCCAATGTCCATGGTCAGGAAACCACAACCATCTATTGATCGACGAGCTAATCAACTAGAGGCTCACTAGGGACATGTTGTGGTCTATGTATTCACACATGTATTACGGTTTTCGGTTAATACAATTATAACATGAACAATAGACAATTATCATGAACAAGGAAATATAATAATAACCATTTTATTATTGCCTCTAGGGCATATATCCAATAGCTTCCCACTTCATTAGAGTCAATAATCTAGTTACATTGTGATGAATCGAACACCCATAGAGTTCTGGTGCTGATCAAGTTTTGGTCGTGAAAGAGGTTTAGTCAACAGATCTGCGACATTCAGATCCGTATGTACTTTACAAACATCACATGTAGATGTCACCACGACACTTTGCTTGCAACTGCACTAGCTCACTGCCCCACCATTCAAAATATACACATATCCGGTTTGTGACTTGGAGTCATCCAGATCTGTGTCAAAGCTAGCATCGACGTAACCCTTTACGACGAGCTCTTCGGCACCTCCATAAACGAGAAACATATCCTTAGTCCTTCTCGGGTACTTTAGGATATTCTTGACCGTTGTCCAGTGTTCCATTCCGGGATCACTTTGGTACCTCCCTACCAAACTTATGGCAAGGTTCACATCAGTTCTGGTACACAGCATGGCATACATAATAGAGCCTATGGCTGAGGCATAGGGGATGACACTCATATTTTCTCTATCTTCTGCTGAGGTCGGGCATTGAGCCATGCTCAATCTCACACCTTGCAATACAGGCAAGAATCCCTTCTTGGACTGATCCATATTGAACTTCTTCAATATCTTGTCAAGGTATGTGCTTTGTGAAAGACCAATGAGGCGTCTCGATCTATCTCTATAGATGTTGATACCTAATACGTAAGCAGCTTCTCCAAGGTCCTTCATTGAAAAACACTTATTCAAGTAGGCCTTTATGCTTTCCAAAAGTTCTATATCATTTCCCATAAATAGTATGTCATCCACATATAATATGAGAAATGCTATAGAGGTCCCACTCACTTTCTTATAAATACATGCTTTTCCATAAGTCTGTATAAACCCAAATGCTTTGATCATTTCATCAAAGCGAATGTTCCAACTCCGAGATGCTTGCAGCAGCCCATAGATGGAGCACTGGAGCTTGTATACCTTGTCAGCATTCTTAGGATCGACAAAACCTTCCGGTTGCATCATATACAATTCTTCCTTAAGGAAACCGTTAAGGAATGTCATTTTGACATCCATTTGCCATATCTCATAATCATAGAATGCGACAGTTGCTAACATGATTCAGACAAACTTCAGCTTCGCTACGGGTGAGAAGGTCTCTTCGTAGTAAACTCCTTGAACTTGTCGATAACCCTTGGTGACAAGCCGAGCCTTATAGACGGTCACATTACCATTCGCATCAGTCTTCTTCTTAAAGATCCACTTATTCTCTATGGCATGCCGATCATCGGGCAAGTCCACCAAAGTCCATACTTTCTTCTCATACATGGAACCTATCTCGGATTTCATGGCTTCAAGCCATTTGTTGGAATCTGGGCCCGCCATCGCTTCTTCATAGCTCAAAGGTTCACCATTGTCTAACAACATGATTTCCAGGACAGGGTTGCCATACCACTCTGGTGCGGAACATGTCTTCGTGGACCTATGAAGTTCAATAGTAACTTGACCCGAAGTTTCATGATCATCATCATTAACTTCCTCTCTAGTCGGTGCAGGCACCACAAAAAAATCTTCCTGAGCTACGCTACTCTCCGGTTCAAGAGGGGGTACCTCATCAAGTTCTACTTTCCTCCCACTTACTTCTTTCGAGAGAAACTCTTTCTCCAGAAAGGATCCATTCTTGGCAACAAAGATCTTGCCTTTGAATCTGAGGTAGAAGGTATACCCAATAGTCTCCTTAGGGTATCCTATGCAGACACACTTTTCCGATTTGGGTTCGAGCTTTTTAGGTTGAAGTTTCTTGACATAAGCATCGCATCCCCAAACTTTCAGAAACGGCAGCTTAGGTTTCTTCCCAAACCGTAATTCATATGGTGTCATCTCAACAGATTTAGAAGGTGCCCTATTTAAAGTGAATGTGGCAGTCTCTAAAGCATAACCCCAAAATAATAGCGGTAAATCAGTAAGAGACATCATAGATCACACCATATCCAATAGAGTGCGATTATGACATTCGGACACACCATTACGCTGAGGTGTTCCAGGCGGCGTGAGTTGTGAAAAAATTCCACATTTCCCTAAGTGCGTGCCAAACTCGTGACTCAAATATTCTCCTCCACGATCTGATCGTAAGAACTTTATTTTCCTGTCACGTTGATTCTCTAGCTCCCTCTGAAATGCCTTGAACTTTTCAAAGGTCTCAGACTTGTGTTTCATTAGGTAGACATACCCATATCTACTTAAGTCATCAGTGAGGGTGAGAACATAATGATAGCCACCACGAGCCTCAACACTCATTGGACCACATACATCAGTATGTATTATTTCCAGTAAGTTGGTTGCTCGCTCCATTGTTCTAGAGAACAGAGTCTTGGTCATTTTGCCCATGAGGCGTGGTTTGCACGTGTCAAATGATTCATAAGAAAGAGACTCCAAAAGTCCATCTGCATGGCGTTTGACACCAATATGACCAAGGCGGAGGTGCCACAAGTATGTGGGACTATCATTATCAACCTTACATCTCTTGGCATTCACACTATGAATATGTGTAACATCACGTTCGAGATTCAATAAAAATAAACCATTGACCAGCGGGGCATGGCCATAAAACATATCTCTCATATAAATAGAACAACCATTATTCTCGGATTTAAATGAGTAGCCATATCGCATTAAACGAGATCCAGATACAATGTTCATGCTCAAACCTGGCACTAAATAACTATTATTGAGGTTTAAAACTAATCCCGAAGGTAGACGTAGAGGTAGCGTGCCGACGGCGATCACATCGACCTTGGAACCATTCCCGACGTGCATCGTCACCTCGACCTTCCCCAGTCGCCGCTTATTCCGCAGCTCCTGTTTTGAGTTACAAATGTGAGCAACCGCACCGCTATCAAATACCCAGGAGCTACTACGAGTGCTGGTAAGGTACACATCAATAACATGTATATGATATATACCTTTGACATTGTCGGCCTTCTTATCTGCTAAGTACTTGGGGCAGTTCTGCTTCCAGTGACCATTTCCTTTGCAATAAAAGCACTCAGTCTCAGGCTTGGGTCCATTCTTTGGCTTCTTCCCGGCAACTGACTTACCAGGCGCGGCAACTCCCTTGTCGTCCTTCTTGAAGTTCTTCTTACCCTTGCCTTTCTTGGAACTAGTGGTCTTATTCACCATCAACACTTGATGTTCCCTTTTGATCTCCACCTCCACTGATTTCAGCATTGAATATAAGTTGGGAATGGGGTTTTCCATCCCTTGTATATTGACGGCCAGTGAATTGTAATACGACTCACTATAGGGCGAATTCGAGCTCGGTACCCGGGGATCCTGTCAATGACCGAGTCATCTGGAAGATTAACTCCCAACTGAGACAAGCGGTTGTGCAACCCAGACATTTTGAGTGTATGCTCGCTGACAGAGCTGTTTTCCTCCATCTTACAACTATAGAACTTGTCGGAGACTTCATATCTCTTGACCCGGGCATGAGCTTGGAGAACCATTTTCAGCTCTTGGAACATCTCATATGCTTTGTGTTGCTAAAAACGCTTTTGGAGCCACGACTCTAAGCTGTAAAGCATGCCGCATTGAACTAGGGAGTAATCATCACTATCTGACTGCCAGGCGTTCATAACGTCTTGAGTTGCTGGGAAAATGGGTGCGTCACCTAGCGGTGCTTCAAGGACATATGCTTTCTGGGCAGCTATGAGGATGATTCTCAAGTTATGGACCCAGTTCGTATAGTTGCTACCATCATCTTTCAGCTTGGTTTTCACTAGGAACGCGTTGAAGTTGAGGGAAACATTAGCGCGGGCCATTGAATCTACAAGATAGATTGTAAAGACAATTTTAGACTAAGTTCATCTAATCAAATTATTTAATGAACTCCCACTTAGATAGACATCCCTCTAGTCATCTAAGTGATACATGATCTGAGTCGACTTGGTCGTGTCCGATCATCACGTGAGACGGACTAGTCATCAACGGTGAACATCTCCATGTTGATCGCATCTACTATACGACTCATGTTCGACCTTTCGGTCCCTCGTGTTCCGAGGCCATGTCTGTACATGCTAGGCTCGTCAAGTCAACCTAAGTGTTTTGCATGTGAAAATCCGGCTTACACCCGTTGTATGCGAACGTTAGAGTCTATCACACCTGATCATCACGTGGTTCTTCGAAACAACGAACCTACGCAACGGTGCACAGTTAGGGGGAACACATTTCTTGAATTTTTTGGTGAGGGGTCATCTTATTTATGCTACTGTCATTCTAAGCAAATAATATGTAAACATGACAAACATCACATGCAAATCATAAAGTGATATGATATGGCCAATATCATCTTGCGCCGTTGATCTCCATCTTCGGGGCGCGGCATGATCACCTTCGTCACCGGCATGACACCATGATCTCCATCATCGTGTCTTCATGAAATTGTCTCGCCAACTATTACTTCTACTACTATGGCTAACGGTTAGCAATAAAGTAAAGTAATTACACGGCGTATTCATTGACACACAAGTCATACAATAAATTAAGACAACTCCTATTGCTCCTGCCGGTTGTCATACTCATCGACATGCAAGTTGTGATTCCTATTACAAGAACATGATCAATCTCATACATCACATATATAATTCGTCACATCCCTTTTGTCCATATCACATCACATAGTATACCCTGCAAAAACAAGTCAGACTTCCTCTAAATGTTGTTGCATGTTTTACGTGGCTGCTATGGGTTTCTAGCAAGAATGTTTCTTACCTATGCAAAAGCCACAATGGTGATATGCTAATTGCTATTACCTTCATAAGGACCCTCTTCATCGAATATGATCTGACTAAAGTGGGAGAGACATACACCCGCTAGCCACCTTATGCAACAAGTGCATGTCAATCGGTGGAACCTGTCTCATGTAAGCATACGTGTAAGGTCGGTCTGGGCCGCTTCATCCCACAATGCCGCTGAATCAAGATAAGACTAGTAATGGTAAGCAAATTGAACAAATCATCGCCCACAATTACTTGTGTTCTACTCGTGCATAGAATCTACGCATAGACCTAGCTCATGATGCCATTCTTGGGGAACGTAGTAATAAATCAAAAAAATCCTACATGTCACCAAGATCAATCTAGGAGATACTAGCAACGAGAGAGAGTGAGTGCATCTTCATACCGTTGAAGGTTGCTAAGCGGAAGCGTTACAAGAACGCGGTTGATGGAGTCGTACTTGCGGCGATTCAAATCATGGAAGATCCGATCCAAGCGTCGAACGGACGGCGCCTCTAAGTTCAACACATGTACAACCCGGGGACATCTCCTCCTTGATCCAGCAATGTGGGATGAGAAGTTGAGGGAGAACTCTGGCAGCACGACGGGGTGGTGGTGGAGCTTCCGGTTCTCCGGCAGGGCTTCACCAAGCACTACGGAGGAGCAGGAGGTGTTGGAGGGTGGAGGGCTACGCCAGGGGAAGGGCTACGGCAGCCCTCCCACCCCCACCTATTTATAGGTTGAAGGAGAGAGGGGGCCGACCCCCTTAGATGCATCTAGAGCGGGGCGGCGGCCAGGAGGGGGAGACTTGCCCCCCAAGCAGGTGGGAGACGCCGCCTCCCCCTAGGGTTTCCAACCCTAGACGCCTTGGGCCTTTGGGAGGCGCACTAGCCCACTAGGGGGCTGGTTCCCTCCCATATTCAGCCCACTAAGTCCTCCAGGGCAGGAGGCCCCACCTGGTGGACCCCCGGACACCTTTTGGTGGTCCCGGTACAATACTGATAACCCTCGGAACCATTCCGGCAACTGAAACTGGACTTCCCATATATAAATCTTCACCTCCGGACCATTTAGGAACTCCTCGTGACTCCTGGGATCTCATCCGGGACTCCGAACAACCTCCGGTAAGCACATACTATTCCCATTACAACTCTAGCATCACCGAACCTTAAGTGTGTAGACCACGGGTTCGAGAACCATGCAGACATGACCGAGAGACCTCTTCGGCCAATAACCAGTAGCAGGATCTGGATACCCATATTGGCTCCCACATGTTCCACGATGATCTCATCGGATGAACCATGATGTCAAGGATTCAATCAATCCCGTATATAATTCCCTTTGTCTATCAGTATGTTACTTGCCCGAGATTCAATCGTTGGTATCCCCATACCTCGTTCATTCTCGTTACCGGCAAGTCTCTTTACTCGTTTCGTAATGCATGATCCCGTGGCTAACTCCTTAGTCACATTGATCTCATTATGATGATGCATTACCGAGTGGGCCCAGAGATACCTCTCCGTCATATGGAGTGACAAATCCTAGTCCCGATTCGTGCCAACCGAACAGACACTTTCGGAGATACCTGTAGTGCACCTTTATAGTCACCCAGTTATGTTGTGACGTTTGATACACCCAAAGCACTCCTACGATATCCAGGAGTTGCACAATCTCATGGTCTAAGGAAATGATACTTGATATTAGAAAACCTCTAGCAAACGAACTACACGATCTTGTGCTATGCTTAGGATTGGGTCTTGTCCATCACATCATTCTCCTAATGATGTGATCCCATTATCAACGACATCCAATGTCCACGGTCAGGACACCACAACCATCTATTGATCAACGAGCTAGTCAACTAGAGGCTCACTAGGGACATGTTGTGGTCTATGTATTCACACATGTATATATGATTTCTGGTTAATACAATTATAGCATGAGCAATAGACAATTATCATGAACAAGGAAATATAATAATAACCATTTTATTATTGCCTCTAGGGCATATTTCCAACACATTAAAGCTCAAGGGTCCGGCCAGACATTGGCTGAACAGCCTCCCCGAAGACAAAATAGGATTTTGGGAAGAACTCGAGGAGGCCTTTCGGGCCAACTTTTAGGGTACTTATGTTTGGCCCCTGGACGCCGATGACCTGAGCCACGTAATCCAGCAGCCCGACAAGTTAGCTTGGCAATTTTGGAACCTGATTTTGACCAAGAAAACTCAAATCGTTGACTGTCCCAACTCCAAAGCAATAACCGCCTTTAAGCACAGTATTCGGGATGAATGGCCAGCATGATAGTTCAGCTCGGAAAAATCCAAGAACGATGGCCGCACTTACCTCCCTGATGACCCGCTTCTACACTGGAGAGGACAGTTGGCTGGCCCGTAGATGCACCAATCCGGATACTGCTACCTCTTGAGCATGCGTTGGTTTTCCCTTGAAGAGGAAAGGGTGATGCAGCAAAGCAGCGTAAGTATTTCCCTCAGTTTTTGAGAACCAAGGTATAAATCCAGTAGGAGACCGCGCGCGAGTCACCTTGTACCTACACAAACAAATAAGAACCTCGCAACCAACGCGATAAAGGGGTTGTCAATCCCTTCACCACCACTTGCAAGAGTGAGATCTGATAGAGATAATAATAATAAGATAAATATTTTTGGTATTTTTATGATATAAATTGAAAGTAAAGATTGCAAAATAAAATAGATTGGAAACTTATATGATGGAGAATAGACCCGGGGGCCATAGGTTTCACTAGTGGCTTCTCTCAAGATAGCATAAGTATTAAGGTGGGTGAACAAATTACTGTCGAGCAATTGATAGAAAAATGAATAATTATGAGAATATCTAGGTATGATCATGTATATAGGCATCACGTCCATGACAAGTAGACCGACTCCTGCCCGCATCTACTACTATTACTCCACACATCAACCGCTATCCAGCATGCATCTAGAGTATTAAGTTCATAAGAACGGAGTAACGCTTTAAGCAAGATGACATGATGTAGAGGGACAAACTCATGCAATATGATATAAACCCCATCTTTTTATCCTCGATGGCAACAATACAATATGTGTCGTTTCCCCTACTGTCACTGGGATCGAGCACCACAAGATTGAACCCAAAGCTAAGCACTTCTCCCATTGCAAGAAAGATCAATCTAGTAGGCCAAACCAAACTAATAATTCGAAGAGACTTGCAAAGATAACCAATCATACATAAAAGAATTCAGAGGCGATTCAAATATTGTTCATACGTAATCTTGATCATAAACCCACAATTCATCGGATCTCGACAAACACACCGCAAAAGAAGATTACATCGAATAGATCTCCAAGAGAATCGAGGAGAACTTTGTATTGAGATCCAAAGAGAGAGAAGAAGCCATCTAGCTAATAACTATGGACCCGAAGGTCTGAAGTAAACTACTCACACATCATCGGAGGGGCTATGGTGTTGATGCAGAAGCCCTCCGTGATCAATGCCCCCCTCCGGCGGAGCGCCGAAAAAGGCCCCAAGATGAGATCTCACGGGTACAGAAGGTTGCGGCGGTGGAATTAGGTTTTCGTGGTGCCCTCTGATGTTTTCAGGGTACGTAGGTATATATAGAAGGAAGAAGTAGGTCGGTGGAGCCACGAGGGGCCCACGAGGGTGGAGGGCGCGCCAGGAGGGGTAGGCGCATCCACCTGCCTCGTGGCCTCCTCATTGATTGCTTGACGTCCACTCCAAGTCCTCTGGATCATGTTTGTTCCAAAAATCACGCTCCCGAAGGTTTCATTTCGTTTGGACTCCGTTTGATATTCTTTTTCTGCCAACCACTGAAATAGGCAAAAAACAGCAATTTGGACTCGGCCTCCGGTTAATAGGTTAGTCACAAAAATAATATAGAAGTGTATAAATAAGCCCAATAAACATCCAAAACAGAATATATAATAGCATGGAATAATCAAAAATTATAGATACGTTGGAAACGTATCAAGCATCCCCAAGCTTAATTCCTGCTCGTCCTCGAGTAGGTAAATGATAAAAACAGAATTTTTGATGTGGAATGCTTCCTAACATATTTTTTCAATGTAATTTTTCTTTATTGTGCCATGAATGTTCAGATCCGAAAGATTCAAGATAAAAGTTTAATATTGACATAAAAATAATAATACTTCAAGAAGACTAACTAAGCAATCATGTCTTCTCAAAATAACATGACCAAAGAAAGTTATCCCTACAAAATCATATAGTCTGGCTATGCTCTATCTTCATCACACAAAATATTAAATAATGCAAAACCCCGATGACAAGCCAAGCAATTGTTTCATACATTTGATGTTCTGAAACTTTTGCAACTTTCACGCAATACATGAGCGTGAGCCATGGACATAGCACTATGGGTGGAATAGAATGGTGGTTGTGGAGAAGACAAAAAGGAGAAGATAGTCTCACATCAACTAGGCATATCAACGGGCTATGGAGATGCCCATCAATAGATATCAATGTGAGTGAGTAGGGATTGCCATGCAACGCATGCACTAGAGCTATAAGTGTATGAAAGCTCAACAAAAGAAACTAAGTGGGTGTGCATCCAACTTGCTTGCTCACAAAGACCTAGGGAAATTTGAGGAAGCCCGTCATTGGAATATACAAGTCACGTTCTATAATGTAAAATTCCCACTAGTTTAAGAAAGTGACAACATAGGAGACTCTCTATCATGAATATCATGGTGCTACTTTGAAGCACAAGTGTGGAAAAAGGATAGTAACATTGTCCCTTCTCTCTTTTTCTCTAATTTTTTTATTTGGGCCTTCTTTCTTTTTTTTGTTTGGCCTCTTTTCTCTTTTTTTCATCCGGAGTCTCATCCCGACTTGTGGGGGAATCATAGTCTCCATCATCCTTTCCTCACAGGGACAATGCTCTAATAATGATGATCATCACACTTCTTTTTTACTTACAACTCAAGGATTACAACTCAATACTTAGAACAAAATATGACTATGTGTATGCCTCCGACGGTGTACCGGGATATGCAATGAATCAAGAGTGACATATATGAAAAAATTATGAACGGTGGATTTACCACAAATACGATGTCAACTACATGATCATGCATGGCAATATGACAATGATGAAGTGTGTCATAACAAACGGAACAGTGGAAAGTTGCATGGCAATATATCTCAGAATGGCTATGGAAATGCCATAATAGGTAGGTATGGTGGCTGTTTTGAGGAAGGTATATGGTGGGTGTATGATACAGGTGAAAAGTGCGCGGTAATAGAGAGGCTAGCAAATGTGGAAGGGTGAGGGTGCGTATAATCCATGGACTCAACATTAGTCATAAATAACTCACATACTTATTGCAAAAATCTATTAGTTATCGAAACGAAGTAGTACGCGCATGCTCCTAGGGGGATAGATTTGTAGGAAAATACCATCGCTCGTCCCCGACCGCCACTCATAAGGAAGACAATCAATAAATAAATCATGCTCCGACTTCATCACATAATGGTTCACCATACGTGCATGCTACGAGAATCACAAACTTCAACACAAGTATTCTCAAATTCACAACTACTCAACTAGCATGACTCTAATATCACCATCTCCATATCTCAAAACAATTATCAAGTATCAAACTTCTCATAGTATTCGATGCACTCATATGGAAGTTTTTATTATGCCTAAAAGCAAATTACCACGCTGTTATAAAGGACTCTCAAAATAATATAAGTGAAGCATGAGAGATCAATTATTTCTATAAAATAAAACCAACACTGTGCTCTAAAAGATATAAGTGAAGCACTAGAGAAAAAACAATATAGCTCAAAAGATATAAGTGAAGCACATAGAGTATTCTAATAAATTCCGATTCATGTGTGTCTCTCTCAAAAGGTGTGTACAGCAATGATGATTGTGGTAAACTAAAAAGAAAAGACTCAAATCATACAAGACGCTCCAAGCAAAACACATATCATGTGGTGAATAAAAATATAGCTCAAAGTAAAGTTACCGATGAACGAAGACAAAAGAGGGGATGCTTTCCGGGGCATCCCCAAGCTTAGGCTTTTTGGTGTCCTTGGATTTACCTTGGGGTGCCTTTGGCATCCCCAAGATTAGGCTCTTTCCACTCCTTGTTCCATAATCCATCAAATCTTTACCCAAAACTTGAAAACTTCACAACACAAAACTTAACAGAAAATCTCGTGAGCTCCGTTAGCGAAAGAAAATAAAACACCACTTCAAGGTACTGTAATGAACTCATTATTTATTTATATTGGTGTTAAACCTACTGTATTCCAACTTTTGTATGGTTTATAAACTCCATTACTAGCCATAGATTCATCAAAATAAGCAAACAACACACGAAAAACAGAATCTGTCAAAAACAGAACAGTCTGTAGTAATCTATAACTAACGCAAACTTATGGAACCCCAAAAATTCTAAAATAAATTTCTGGACGTGAGGAATTTATCTATTAAACATCTGCAAAAAGCATTAACTAAATAGCACTCTCTAATAAAAAATGACAGCAATTCTCATGAGTGCCAAAGTTTCTGTTTTTTACAGCAAGATCAAAAAGACTTTCCCCAAGTCTTCCCAACAGTTCTACTTAGAACAAACACTAATTAAACACAAAACAAAACCAAAACAGAGGCTATATAAATTATTTATTACTAAACAGGAACAAAAATCAAGTAATAAAAATAAAATTGGGTTGCCTCCCAACAAGCGCTATCGTTTAACGCCCCGAGCTAGGCATAAAAGCAAGGATAGATCTAGGTATTGCCATGATAATGATAAGGTACATCGCAAAAGCTTATCTCATACTCCCTACGTTCAGCAGCAAGCTTTATTTGTGGCAAGCAAAAGTAATCAAAAGGGCTAAATTTAATGGGACAAAAGTCCCCAAGATCAAGCTCGGGAGGTGTTGGTTCCTCCTTTGGCCCCTCATATTGCACAATCAATTCATCATTATAAGCATTCTTTTGGCAAAAAGTCATGAGCCTTGTTCAACGGAAAAACCTAGCCCATTGTTCTGGATGGCAAAATTATCAGTAAGTTCAGAGATCCTATTAACAAGAGCATCGGTAGGAACCTTTTTTCTAAGGTTTTCATTAAAAGCAACATGATCTAAAGATCGTAAACGCATAATGTCTTCTTGATAGAAAAGGATTGCTTCTATGGGAGGACGGCCAGCATCCACCCTATAATGCGCAAAAATTTCATTGGCTTCTTTTATTATAAATCTGAACTCATGAGCTAAAAAGATGGTTGGTGCTCACTTAACAGAAGAATGCTCAATATTAGAAAATTCTAGGAAAATCCTTTGTATGGAAGGATGCATATGTAAAAATTGGCTTTCGAGTTCAACTATGAGCAAAGATATAGCATCTGCGAGACTACTAGTTTTATGAAGGATAGATCCACTCATGGTGGGCAAAGCACTGACACAAGTAAACAAATCTTGAATAACTCCCTTCCCAATAATATTACCGCTACCAATACGAAACGTTTTAGTGTCCAATATAATAGGATTTTCAAGAGGATCATCAATAGCATCAAAGTTTTCCATATTATTATCCTCATCAATGATAACCTCCCTAGTTTCAGACATGATGGCAACAAATTGCAAAAAGAACAAGCATACAGAAGGAAAGAAGGAAAAAGAGGCGAATAAAATGGCAAGGGTGAAGTAGGGGAGATGAAAACGAGAGGCAAATGGCAAATAATGTAATGCGAAGGGTAAGAGTTGTGATGGGTACTTGGTATGTCTTGACTTGGCGTAGATCTCCCCGGAACGGTGCCAGAAATCCTTCTTGCTACGTCTTGAGCATGCGTTGGTTTTCTCTTGAAGAGGAAAGGGTGATGCAGCAAAGCAGTGTAAGTATTTCCCTCAGTTTTTGAGAACCAAAGTATCAATCCAGTAGGAGACCACGCGCAAGTCACCTTGTACCTACACAAACAAATAAGAACCTCGCAACCAACGCGATAAAGGGGTTGTCAATCCCTTCATGACCACTTGCAAGAGTGAGATCTGATAGAGATAATAATAATAAGATAAATATTTTTGGTATTTTTATGATATAAATTGAAAGTAAAGATTGCAAAATAAAATAGATTGGAAACTTATATGATGGAGAATAGACCCGGGGGCCATAGTTTTCACTAGTGGCTTCTCTCAAGATAGCATAAGTATTACGGTGGGTGAACAAATTACTGTCGAGCAATTGATAGAAAAGCGAATAATTATGAGAATATCTAGGTATGATGATGTATATAGGCATCATGTCCGTGACAAGTAGACCGACTACTGCCTGCATCTACTACTATTACTCCACAGATCGAGTGCGCTATCCAGCATGCATCTAGAGTATTAAGTTCATAAGAACGGAGTAATGCTTTAAGCAAGATGACATGATGTAGAGGGATAAACTCATGCAATATGATATAAACCCCATCTTTTTATCCTCGATGGCAACAATACAATACGTGTCGTTTCCCCTACTGTCACTGGGATCGAGGACCGCAAGATTGAACCCAAAGCTAAGCACTTCTCCCATTGCAAGAAAGATCAATCTAGTAGGCCAAACCAAACTGATAATTCAAAGAGACTTGCAAAGATAACCAATCATACATAAAAGAATTCAGAGAAGATTCAAATATTGTTCGTAGATAATCTTGATCATAAACCCACAATTCATCATATCTTGACAAACACACCGCAAAAGAAGATTACATCGAATAGATCTGTAAGAGAATCGAGGAGAACTTTGTATTGAGATCCAAAGAGAGAGAAGAAGCCATCTAGCTAATAACTATGGACCCGAAGGTCTGAAGTAAACTACTCACACATCATCGGAGGGGCTATGATGTTGATGTAGACGCCCTCCGTGATCAATGCCTCCTCCAGCGGAGCGCCAGAAAAGTCCCCAAGATGGGATCTCACGGTTACAGAAGGTTGCGGTGGTGGAATTAGGTTTTTGTGGTGCTCTCTTATGTTTTCAGGGTACGTGGGTATATATAGGAGGAAGAAGTAGGTCGGTTGAGCCACGAGGGGCCACGAGGGTGGAGGGCGCGCCCAAGGGGGTAGGCGTGCCCCCTGCCTCGTGGCCTCTTCATTGATTGCTTGACGTCCACTCCAAGTCCTCTAGATCATGTTTGTTCCAAAAATCACGCTCCCGAAGGTTTCATTCCGTTTGGACTCCGTTTGATATTCTTTTTCTGCAAAACACTGAAATAGGCAAAAAAACATCAATTTGGGTTGGGCCTCCAGTTAATAGGCTAGTCCCAAAAATAATATAAAAGTGTATAAATAAGCCCAATAAACATCCAAAACAGAATATATAATAGCATGGAACAATCAAAAATTATAGATACGTTGGAGACGTATCAGATACCCCTAGCACCTCAGAAATCCCGGACGAGAACGGGAAGCCCCTAAGGAATAAGAACAAGCGCTGCCACAAAGACGGCGGAACTGAGGAGACAACAGTAAATACTGGATTTCGTAATCAAAAGTCCGGGTCATGGAAGAGGCCCTCTAAAGGCAACCAGGATGGCCCAACCAAGTAGGACAGAATCCTAGACAGGCCCTGCCAGATTCACGGCACCACGGAGAAGCCCGCCAACCACTCCAATCGCAATTGTTGGGTGATCAAACAGGCTGGCAAGCTTCAAGCCAAAGACTCGGGCAAAAGCCCATGAAGCGAGGACGGCGAAGAGCCCCATAGGCCAAACAGTGGAGGTGAAAATTCTTTCCCTTCTAAGTTCAAGACGGTGAACATGATCTACGCCACCCACATATCGAGGAAGGCGAGGAAACATGCGATGTGGGACGTATATGTTGTCAGACCCGTAGCACCAAAATTTAACCCGTGGTCGGCTTGCCCGATCACCTTTGACCGCAGAGACCATCCGACCAGTATCCGGCATGGAGGATCGGCGGCCCTGGTACTGGACACCATTATTGACGGGTACCACCTCACGAGAGTCCTAATGGACGGGGCAACAACCTCAATCTGATCAATCCGTCAAGGATCAAACCTAGTAACACCTCTTTTAAAGGGGTTATTCCGGGCATAGAAGCCCGATGCTCAGGCACGGTAACTCTTGAAGTGGTGTTCGGCTCACTGATACGTCCATTTTGCATCATGCTTTTATATTGATATTTATTGCATTGTGAGCTGGTATTACACATCATATCACAATACTTATGCATATTCTCCCTTATTTTACAAGGTTTACATGAAGAGGGAGAATGTCGGCAGCTGGAATTTGGGACTAGAAAAGGAGCAAATATTATAGACCTATTCTGCACAACTCCAAAAGTCCTGAAACTTCATGGAGATTATTTTTGGAATATATAAAAAATATTGGGCGAAGAAAGAACCAGAGGGGGGCCACCAGCTAGCCATAAGGGTGGAGGGCGCGCCCTACCCCCCTGGGTGCGCCCCCGAACTTGTGGGCCCCCTGGCAGGCCTCCGGTGCCCATCTTTGGCTATATGGTGTCTTTTACCCTGGAAAAAGTCCAGAAGAAGCTTTCGGGACGAAGCGCCACAGTCTCGAGGCGGAACCTGGGTAGAACCAATCTAGGGCTCTGGCGTCGCTGTTGTGCCGGGGAAATATCTCTCCGGGAGGGGGAAATCGTCGTCATCGTCATCACCATTGATCCTCTCATCGAGGGTGGGTCAATCTCCATCAACATCTTCAACAGCACCATCTCCTCTCAAACCCTAGTTCATCTCTTGTATTCGATCTTGGTGCCAAAACCCCAGATTGGTACCTGTGGGTTGCTAGTAGTATTGATTACTCCTTGTAGGTGATGCTAGTTGGTTTATTCGGTGGAAGATCATATGTTCAGATCCTTAATGATAATTAATACTCCTCTTATTTTGATTATGAATATGCTTTGTGAGTAGTTACATTTGTTCCTGAGGACATGGGAGAAGTCTTGTTATAAGTAATCATGTGAATTTGGTATTCGTTCGATATTTTGATGAGATGTATGTTGTCTTTCCTCTAATGGTGTTATGTGAACGTAGACTACGTGAAACTTCACCATTATTTGGGCCTAGGGGAAGGCATTGGGAAGTAATAAGTAGATAATGGGTTGCTAGAGTGACAGAAGCTTAAACCCTAGTTTATGCATTGCTTCGTAAGGGGCTGATTTGGATCCATATGTTTGATGCTATGGTTAGGTTTACCTTCATTCTTATTTCATAGTTGCGGATGCTTGCGAGAGGGGTTAGTCATAAGTGGGGGGCTTGTCCAAGGAAGGGCAACACCCAAGCACCGGTCCACCCACATATCAAATTATCAAAGTAACGAACGCGAATCATATGAGCATGATGAAAACTAACTTGACAACAATTCCCATGTGTCCTCGGGAGCGCTTTGCTTTATATAAGAGTTTTTCCAGGCTTGTCCTTTGCTATAAAAAGGATTGGGCCACCTTTCTGCACATTAGTTACTTTCTTTACTTGTTACCCGTTACGATTTATCTTATCACAAAACTATTTGTTACCGATAATTTCAGTGCTTGTAGAGAATACCTTGCTGAAAACCACTTGTCATTTCCTTCTGCTCCTCGTTGGGTTCGACACTCTTACTTATCGAAAGGACTATGATAGATCCCCTATACTTGTGGGTCATCAAGACTCTTTTTTGGCGCCATTGCCAGGGAGTGAAGCGCCTTTGGTAAGTGGAATTTGGTAAGGAAACATTTATATAGTGTGCTGAAATTTACTATCACTTGTTACTATGGAAAATAATCCTTTGAGGGGTTTGTTCGGGGTATCTTCACTTCGACCGGAACCACAGTTAGTTGCTCCTCAACCTACTGCACCTACTGAAAATATTTATTATGAAATTCCTTCAGGTATGATAGAGAAACTGCTAGCTAATCCTTATGTAGGAGATGGAACATTACATCCCGATATGCACTTAATCTATGTGGATGAAGTTTGTGGATTATTTAAGCTTGCAGGTATGCCCAAGGATGTTGTCAAGAAGAAGGTCTTCCCTTTATCTTTGAAGGGAAAGCCGTTGACATGGTATAGGCTATTGGATGATATTGGATCATGGAACTACAACCGATTGAAAATGGAATTTCATCAGAAGTTTTATCCTATGCATCTGGTTCATCGTGATCGGAATTATATATATAATTTTTGGCCTCATGAAGGAGAAAGTACCGCTCAATCTTGGGGAGGCTTAAGTCAATGTTATATTCATGCCCCATCATGAGCTCTCAAGAGAAATTATTATTCAAATTTTTTATGCTCGTCTTTCTCATAATGATCGATCCATGCTTGATACTTCTTGTACTGGTTCCTATATAAAGAGGATGCTGAATTCAAATGGGACTTATTGGAAATAATTAAATGCAACTCTGAAGATTGGGATCTCGACGAAGGTAAGGAGTTAGGTATAAACCTTAAGTTCGGCTGTGTTAAATCTTTTATGGATATCGATGCTTTTCGTGATTTTAGCACTAAATATGGACTTGACTCTGAGATAGTAGCTTCTTTTTATGAATATTTTGCTACTCATGTTGATCTCCCTGAGGAGAAGTGGTTTAAATATCATCCTCCCATTGAAGTTAAAGTAGTTGAACCTATTAAAGTAGAAGAAGAAACTATTATTTATAATGTTGATCCTATTGTTCCTACTGCTTATATTGAGAAACCACCTTTCCCTGTTAGAATAAAGGATCATGCTAAAGATTCAACTGTGGTTCATAAGAGTTATACTAAAACACCTACACCCTCTGAGAAAATTAAAGTTGAACCTAGTATTACTATGGTTAAAGATATCTTGGTCGATAATATTGATGGGCATGTTATTTATTTCCGTGATGAAGCTGCTAGAGTTGCTAAACCTGATATGATAGTTAAACATAGACCTGTTGTTTATGTTAAAATAGGAGATCATTGTTATCATGGCTTATGTGATGTGGGTGCTAGTGTGAGTGCAATTCCTTATACGTTATATAAATAAATTATGAATGATATTGCGCCTACTGAGATAGAACATATTGATGTTACTATTAAGCTTGCTAATAGAGATATTATATCACCAATTGGGATTGTTAGAGATGTTGAAGTCTTGTGTAGGAAGATAAAATATCCTGCTGATTTTCTTGTTCTTGGTTCCCCACAAGATAATTTTTGTCCCATTATATTCAATAAACCCTTCTTGAATACTATTAATGCTAAGATAGACTACGAGAAAGATAATGTTACTGTTGGTTTGGGAGATATGTATCATGATTTTAATTTCTCTAAATTTCATAGGCAACCCCATGATAAGGAATTGCCTAGTAAGGATGAAATTATTGGTCTTGCTTCTATTGTCGTGCCTCCTGCTGATCCTCTAGAAAAATATTTGCTAGACCATGAAAATGATATGTTTATGAATGAAAGAAGGGAAATAGATGAAGTATTCTTTAATCAAGGACCTATTTTCAAACACAATTTGCCTATTGAAATCGTTGGGGATCCTCCTCCACCTAAGGGTGATCCCGTATTTGAGCTTAAAATGTTACCTGATACTCTGAAATATGCTTATCTTGATGAAAAGAAGATATATCCTGTTATTATTAGTGATAACCTTTCAGAGCTTGAAGAAAAGAAATTATTGAAAACACTGAAGAAGCACCATGTCGCTATTGGATATACTCTTGGTGATCTTAAGGGCATTAGTCCCACTCTATGTCAGCACAAAATTAAATTGGAGAAAGATGCTAAACAGGTTGTTGATCATCAATGACGGTTAAATCCTAAGATGAAAGAAGTGGTAACACTACAGGAATCAGCTACTTTGCCGTCAGCCATGGCGGACGGCAAAGGCATGGATGGCTGACGGCAAAGTTCTTTGCCGTCCGCCGCGGACGGCAAAAGGTGACGGAAAAGTAAGGTTCGGAAAAGAGGTACTTTGCCGTCTGTTTCGGGCGGCTGACGGCAAAGGAGCCTTTGCCATCAGCAGCGGACGGCAATGAGTGCAGACGGCAATAAGTGCGCTGTTACTCCGTTAGGTGGCTAACGGCAGGCCTTTGCCGTCCGCCGTTGACGGCAAACTTCGGAAGGCCTTTGCCGTCCGCCGTGTGATGTCAGCCGACGTCACTACACGGCAGGCCTTTGCCGTCCGCCGCTGTAGGCAAAGTTTTTGCTCTTTGCCGTCCGCCACGGACGGCAAAGCCTTTGCCGTCAGCCACTGTAGGCAAACTGACCAAATTGGTTAGCCTCCCAGGAAGCACAGCTGCCTGCCACGTGGCCTCTTTGCCGTCCGCTGCTGATGGCAAAGAGCTCTTTGCCGTCGGTGGCAGACGGCAAAGAGCCTGCATATTGGCTCTTTTTTTCTGTTTTTTTGAATCCAACAATTTTCAGAGCAAATATATATGACATATATAGATATATTTCCATATCAGATATCCAGCACATAAGTTTCATATCACATATCACATATCACATATCACATAAGTTTCATCCATACACATTGTTCATACCTAAGCAAGTTCCATCCATATACATATTACAAGATAGTGTTTCATCAAGATAGGAAGTTCCATCATAGCAAGCTAGATACAATGCAAAGTTTCATGAAAGGAAAAGCAAGCACTCCATCATAGCAAGCTAGGTTCCATGAAGTGAATGAAATCTGCAAAATGGTAAATAAGAAAGTTAGAAATAGGTGACTAGAACAAGAAGAAGACTAGAACAAGAAGTATATGTCATTTATGAGCTAACTTAGTTGAAATGGATCATATATGAGCTAACTAAGTTGAAATGGGTTGTTTATGAGCTAACTTAGTTGAAATGGATCATTTATGAGCTAACTTAGTTGAAATGGGTCATTTATGAGCTAAGTAAGGTGAAGGGCATCGTTTTTGAGCTAACTCAGGTGAAATGAATAGTTTTTGAGCTAACTAAGGTGAAATGGATCATTTATGAGCTAACTTACTTGAAATGGGTCGTTTATGAGCTAACTAAGGTGAAATGGATCTTTTTGAGCTAACTAAGGTGAAATGGATTGTTTTTGAGCTAACTTAGGTGAAATGGATCATTTATGAGCTAACTTAGTTGAAATGGATCATTTATGAGCTAACTAAGGTGAAATGGATCATTTTTGAGCTAACTAAGGTGAAATGAATAGTTTTTGAGCTAACTAAGGTGAAATGGATCATTTATGAGCTAACTTAGGTGAAATGGATCATTTATGAGCTAACTTACTTGAAATGGGTTGTTTATGAGCTAACTAAGGTGAAATGGATCTTTTTGAGCTAACTAAGGTGAAATGGATTGTTTTTGAGCTAACTTAGGTGAAATGGATCATTTATGAGCTAAATTAGTTGAAATGGATCATTTATGAGCTAACTAAGGTTAAATGGATCATTTTTGAGCTAACTAAGGTGAAATGGATCGTTTTTTAGCTAACTTAGGTGAAATGGATCATTTATGAGCTAACTTAGGTGAAATGGATCATTTACTAGCTAACTAAGGTGTTTTTGAGCTAACTAAGGTGAAATGGATCTTTTTTGAGCAAAATTAGGTGAAATGGATCATTTAAGAGCTAATTTAGGTGAAATGGATCGTTTTTAGCTAACTTAGGTGAAATGGATCGTTTAGGAGCTACTGTAGGTAAATTGGGTCATTTTAGAGCTAACTTGGATAAACTGGATCATTTATAAGCTAACCTAGGTAAGATGGGTCATTTTGGAGCTAACCTAGGTGAAATGGGTCATTTTGGAGCTAACCTAGGTGAAATGGGTCATTTTAAAGCTAACGTAGGTAAAACGGATCATTTAGGAGCTAATCTATGTAAAATGGGTCATTTTAGAGCTAACTTGGATAAATTGGATCACTTATAAGCTAACTTAGGTAAAATGGATCGTTTATGAGCTAACTAAGTTAATTATGCAATTTTTGACATAAGTAAGCTAAGTACATATCGTTTTACAGCTAACTTAGGTAGAATGGATGGTTTATGAGGTTAGTAAGCTTATTAAGTCATTTTGGAGGAAAAGAAGCTAACTCTAGGTCATTATGGTAAGCATATTGGAGGAAATAAAGCTAAGTCTAGGTCTTTATGCATTTGTTAAGAAAAACACTAGAGAAACTTACCGTGATCACGGAGGTGTAGGACCGGGCTGGCTCGCGCCGGTAGCTGGAGAAGGAGCGGGTTGGCTCTCGCCGGTAGCTGGAGAAGGATCGTGCGATGCGTTTCTGGAGTTAAGCTGCACCAAAGATCATTTCCAATGTCTCATTAGCATTATGACACTCAAATGTTAAGACTAGCAAGTAATGTCCATTCAAATTAAACTCACCGTGCTCCCAGGAGAAATCACTGGCATCAGCGGAGCGGTCTGACCGGACTTCTCGCACACAGACTGCACATTTGGTTTTCACAACAGAGTCATACTAGTTAGTAATGAGACTCAAATGTTAAGACTAGCAAGTAATCTGCAGAAGAAACTTACCACAAGTAGCTCGTACATGGCCCTTGCCTGCATGTCATTCCGTGCCCTCTCCTCCTCCAACATCTTTGTCGTCCTCTCCTCCAAGTCCCGCTGCCTCTCCGCCGCCTCCGCCAGAAGTTTCTCCGTTCTATCTCTCTCACTCTGTATAGCAGCCTGCAACACCACTCACATGACCATTTGTAATCATTAATGGAAGCGCACACAATGTAATGGAGAAAGATAGCTGAGTACGTATAACTAACCTTGAAGGCAAGTTGGACTGGCCGTTCACGAGGCCTTATCTCAGGAGCGGAGCTCGACTGGCGTGCCTTGATCTCCGGGAGAGTGCTAGGACAACGGATAAGTCCATCTCCCATGGCTATGGAGCCATGGGACCTCCCGCCACCAGATATCATCAGCAGCTCTGTATCAATGGGACCCTGGCTCGGGTTAAAGTCCTCCCCTTTCCTCGCCTTCCCCTGATCTCTATATTGCACGAGCTTGTCGTGGGCGGAGATGTTGGTGAAGTTCTTTGGATCATCGAGGTCAGACGCAGAGAATGCCTTGACTTTCTTGTAAGGGCCAGTGTGGGCCATGGCATACAGGTCGTACACCTCTGGCACCTTATCCGCCTTATTGTAGCGTGCCTGAAAGAGAGAAACAAAGTAAATTAGTAATTAAAGGGCTAAAGCTAGTATGATGAATGAATTGCATGAATCATGAAGCAAACCACATACCCAGTTCCGCCTGTACTGAAATAAGTTGGAGCTGCCTTGGTGGTGTGGCACACCTTCCATTTGGGCACGTTTGTCCTTGGCCTCTTTGTGGGTGGCCAGCCATTCTTCTGAGCACCACGCATTGACCAACACCTCCCAACAATCCATCCGATCCGCACACCATCTCGGAGGGGCCTAAGTTAGCAAATAGAAACTTCAGCGCTAAGGCTATGAATTACTAAATGATGGAAGTAAGTACAAGGCCTTAAGAATTACCTTCATGTACTTCTCCTTACTCAAGAACTTATCGCGGCACTCCTCCTTGGGCTTCTTGATACCACGCCCGGCGTAGTAGTCTCGAACAGCCTGCACCCGAACCTCATGCCGTAAGTTCTGAAGTAGGCGCTTGCACTCCTTGTGGATAACATGATCTGCCTCCTCCTCGTATCCCTCCTCACACCTGTAGAATGTCTGCAATCAAATGAGACGATATTGATTAGTACAATTAATAACTAGCTAGTTGAAGATTTTTAATTGTGTAAAGGAGCAATTACCCAGAACTTTCTGATCACGACGTCTACCCTCGTCTTGCACAAGACACCGTTGATAATCTCACCCGGCGGGGCCGGGGCAGCCAAGTAGTGCTCCCAAGTCAATCCAACCTCTAGAAGCCGACCCTCACCAGGCAACGTGACAAACCCCGGGAAGTTTTGCCGAATCAGAACTCCAAGGACGGAGTTGGGCCGGCAGACACTTTCATGGTGGTCCCAACCCCTGCAGCATGACAAGGCCAACACATCAGTTATTTGAAGAAACGTGAATGCACAAGGTACAAAAAGATTAAATGCACTTACCTCTCCCCATCAGGGAAAATCAACCACCTCTGCTCGCGGGTCGCCGGCCCGGATGGGAGCCGTGTAGCACCAAGCTGGTAGACGTTGCCCCCCTCCTCCCCCTCCTCATCAGTCGGCTCCCCGCCATCATCAGCATGGCCACTCGGCTCCCCGCCATCCTCAGGCTGACCCGACCAGGTACCCCATCCAGACGTGTGCTCCTCCGGGGTCTCGTGGGCCCAAGTCTCATGGGCCGAAGGCCCGTCGACCCGAGGCTCATGGGCCAAAGACTCGTGGACCAGAGGCTCGTGGACCGGAGTCCGTGCAGCCTCCTCCTCAGACGAGTCCACCCTAGCAGTCACGTGCTCGGGTGAAACAGCTGGGGACGGTGGCGAGGAAGGCGCCGTAAGAGTCACCCTACCTCCTCTCCCGCGACCACATGCTCCACCTCCTCTCTTCTTCTTACCTCGTCCCCTGCTGGGCACCGCGGTCGACGAAGAAGGGCCTAGCGGTGTCGCCATACTGTCCAGCAATGCTCGGCGGAGAGGTGCGTGTGGAATGGAAGACCTCGCACCACGCGTCGACAAAGAAGGGGCCTCGGCGCGCTCCCGACCAGCGCCCACCATCTTTCAACACCTGCCATGACAAAGAATAAACGAAATTAGTACAACATAAAAAAAGTACCGACATGAATAATAATATGTATATTACTTAAGTGTATCATCATCAAGTACAACATAAAAAAATTGAATACCTGACACTACTAATAATCTCGATCAGTATCATCAATAAATGCATAATCATCATCATCACTATAATCAATGATGGGCTCATAGGGTTCATTGGCATCAACATGTGCAAGGCCACCTTGACGTAATCGGTCAAGCATTGATAGGTCATCCGCAGCAGTAACCTCTTCTTGTTCCGGCTCTTCTTGTTCCTCCTCTGGGGTGATGTCGGATTCATTGTCGCTGTCTACTTCAATGTTTTGGGGTGAAGTATAGCGGTTCTTGAAACGCTTTTTGGAAAGACGTGTCTCTTGGAAGAATTCTCCTTCATATGTGTCTGGGTTAATGTGAGTTTCATAATACTCTTCCTTTGGGGGAGAAAGTATAGCACGTGGCGGCACTTCATAAACGACATCCCAACCTTTCAGATTTGGATTAGTTTGGCAGGCCCACGGTAGATAGAATACTTGGGTCGCCTGTTGAGCCATAATATAGACATCAGGAACATCTAAATGAGTGCTTTGGTTGATTTCAACTAGCCCTATATGTTCATGAGTCCTTCTAGTCTCCTTCGGCTGAAACCAATAACATTTGAAGACTACGACATTCGGTGGGTTTTCACCATAGAACAGAAGTTCATAAATTGCTTCAACTCTCCCATAATACTCGGTACCTCCTTCGCCGATAGCAGATACACAACAATTTGTAGACTTTCGGTCGGCCATAGATAGCTCTTTGCCATAGGTATGAAAGTGATACCCGTTGATGTCGTACTTGTCAAATGAACGTACCTTATAGTCAAAACCATTAGCGACTTGTCTCAATTCGGCGTCCATAGACTCTGAATTAGCCTACAAGTTTAATATGAAAGGATTGTTGCATTATGCACAAATTAGCGAATGAAATGAAATTGTCTAATAGAAATTACCGTTTTTTTGAACCAAGAGATGAAACCGGGATAGCCACCTCCTTGCTTTGCGAGAAGCTCATACTCTTCGACGGAATCCTTTTGGATCTCCGCTCCATACAAGAATATGGCGACGTATCGACTGTATGACATATCCAGGAATAAGAGTAGTTCAAAGGAAATAGAAGTTGCGAAACAATGTACCGAGAACTTACTCGATGTATGGCCGCACTTCTATCAGGTTGTTGAAGATATACAACGAAATGGTCCGCCATTCTTCGTTATCCAAAGATACTGGATGTGAAACACTAGCTGGTGCGAGATTCCCTTTGAATAGGCTGAGGTTGGATCCACCCTTTTTAGGCTCGTCAGCATTGTACCGAGGCTTCGGATTATGCAAATGATAATTTTTGGCTTCGTAGTGCGCTCTTACGAAGTTTGCCGCCTCCTCTGTGATGAATGCCTCAGCCATCGATGCTTCAATTCTACGTTTATTTTTACATTTTTCTCGAAGCGTCTTCTGCATCCTCTCAGTTGGGTAGCACCAACGATTTTGCACGGGCCCCCCAATCTTGCCTCGGTCGGGAGATGCAAAATCAAATGCTGCATTGGATTAAAGAAGCCCGGTGGAAAGATCTTCTCTAACTTGCAGATCAACTCCGGCGCCAACTCTTCCATTTCTTCTACCACGCCAGGCGATAGTTCTTTCGCACAAAGAACACGGAAGAAATAGCTGAGTTCTGCCAGTACTTGCCATTCATCCTCAGGGATGAAGCCACGCAACATCACCGGCATTACCCGCTCAATCCATATGTGCCAATCATGACTCTTGAGACCAAATATCTTCAGTTTATCAAGATTCGCTCCCCTCTTTAGATTCGCTGCATACCCATCGGGGAACATCAACTGTTGTCGCACCCACAAGAGAATTTCCCTCATAGCTGGCCTTCCAAGATTGAACCATGCCTTTGGCTTCGTCCAGTTCTGCTTTCCTTTCGGTTCTTTCATGTTTTGTAACGGCCTATCACATAGCGCCTCCAGATCGACTCTAGCCTTAGTATTATCCTTTGACTTCCCATCTATGCCGAACAATGTACCAAAAAGTGCCTCGGCGATATTCTTCTCAGTGTGCATCACGTCGATGTTGTGTGGGCAAAGGAGGTCTTTGAAGTAAGGCAGATCCCATAAGCATGTTTTGTGAGTCCACGCGTGCTTAGTATTATACCCCTTGAAGTACCCTGGACGTTGTGGATCTGGCTCGAGGGAATTTAACTGATCCAGGGTCTGTTGGCCTGTCAATGCAGGTGGTGCAGAGTTTTTGACAACTCTACCCCTGATGAAGTTCTTCTTGTCTTTCCTGAACTTATGGCGAGGATCCAGGAACTGTCTATGCATGTCGAAGCAAGAAAACTTGCGAATGGCTTGAAGCCAACGAAACTCAAGCGCTCCCTTGCATGTGGGGCACGGGAACCTTCCATGCACACACCAGCCAACAAATAGCGCATACGCCGGCAAGTCATGCGTCGAGTACATGTACCAGACACGCATTATGAAGTTTCGTTTGCTAAAGGCGTCGTATGTCTTGAACCCATTATCCCAGGCTTCTTGCAATTCGTCCTTAAGCGGCTGCATGTACACATTCATATTTTTGCCCGGATAGTTGGGTCCTGGAATTATCAACGTCAGGAAAATGTTCTTTCTTTGCATAATCTGTCCGGGGGGGAGATTGAGTGGAAAGACAAATACGGGCCAACAACTGTATTGGGCTGCCGTCATACCAAACACACTGAACCCATCCGTGTTGATGCCGACTCGAGGATGCCTCGGATCTGCCGCTTTGTCAGCATGTAATTCATCAAACTTTTTCCACGCAACACCATCCGATGTGTGTACCATCATCAGATTCCCATCTGCATCTAGTTGGGTTCTTTTGCCTGTTTTGTGCCATGTCATCTGTCTGGCCATCTCTTCGACCATGAAAAGATGTTGAAGTCTTGGTACGATTGGCATATACCGAAGAACACTAACGGGGATTTTGGTCTGTGTCTTCTCACCCATACCGTTGTCTACCACAATATACCTGGAAGACTTGCAAATGGGACAATAGTTCAAGTCCGCATAGTCAAGCCTAAATAAGGCACATCCTTTCTCACAGGCATGTATCTTCTCATAGGGCATCTTCAGTGCACGGAGGATTTTGTCCGACTGGTACAGGTTTGCAGGCATTACATGGCCTTTGGGTAGAAAGCGTCCAAATACTGTCATAATTGCGTCATAGCATTCTCTGCCCAAGTTGAACTGAGCCTTCAGAGCCATTACTTGTGAGATGGCATCCAACTGACAAAGCTCAGTGTGCTCGTGGAGCGGACGTTTCGAAGACTCCAACATTTCATTGAAGGCCTTTGCAGATTCCTCCATCTCCTCGTCCGAATCCCGAGCATCATCATAGCCTTGCACCATGTTTTCCATCCCGGTACCATGCTCGTCGGTGCGACGACGATCCACCTCAGCTCGGTCACGTTGGGCAGACTCACCATGAAATGTCCACACCGTATAATCGGGCGTAAAACCACTCTTCTGCAGGTGTTTTCCCATTTCAGCCTCTGTCTTCTTTTCCCAATTGCCGCACCGGAAACAGGGGCACCAGGTTTTCTTTTGGCCATTTGCAAATGCGGCTTGCACAAACCCCTTAGTTTTTGTGAACCATTCAACGCTCCATTTGTTCTGACCAGTGTGACCGGTATACATCCACGCACGGTCACTCATCTTGACTTTCAGAGCTACTGGACACACAATAATTATATATGTAATTCACCATGTATATATTCATCAGTTGATCTACTTTGTCAATTTTATTACGTCCATGCAACCTACACTCTAATAGGTAATGATAGGTCCTAATCCCACCCGTGTATGTGTAGATTGGGTTCATTTTCCCATGCTATGCTCCGGATCTGACGCAAAATTTCGGCAGCACCTCCCCGCTGTTCTCCTGATACACGTCTCTGCAATAAACAGAGAGGATGTGTACCCGGAGAACAACAGGGGAGGCACTGACGAAATATATGCGTCGGATCCGGAGCAAAGCATATGGGAAAACGAACTCAATCTACACATACTCGGGCTGTCCATGGATAGCGTTGGACAATTCGAAAGAATCAAGGTTATAAATATGCAAATGCATGCATATTTATAACCATGACGCTTTCGAACGGGAGACACATATTGGTTACGCATACTGATGATTCAAGACACATATATAGCTAGCTATCAACTTTCATCGGAATAGATCAAATAATTAATGGGGGAGGAGGACTTGTCATTTGTGCTCACCCACGAACGAAGGGACAGAGCTCGTCAAACGCACGACGAGGTCGTCGAACACCAAACCTCGCAGCGATGAAACAACTGCACATTTAAAACTACACAATCAACACAATTATATATGATGTTTTTCATAACAAAATCGAAAAATATATAACCTAACTAATAATTCACAAATATATGACCCCGTCGGCCTTTGGAAGGCCAAAGAACACCTTTTTGGAAGGTGTCGGTGGTCGGTGTGTCCTGTCGGTGTCGGGGTGCCGTGTCGGGGTCGGGATGCTGTTTCGGGGTGGGGGGGTCGGGGTCAGGGGGTCGGTTGTCGGGGTGTGGTGTCGAGATCGGGGTGTCGGGGTCGGGGTGTCTTGTCAGGGTCGGGTGTCGGGATATCAGGGTGTCGTGTCGGGGTCGGGGTGTGGTGTCAGGGTGTCGGGGCTCGGGGGTCGGGGTCGGGGTGTCGGGCCGGGGTGTCGGGGGTCGGGGTCGGGGTGTCGGGCCGGGGTGTCGGGGTGTCGGGGGTCGGGGTCGGGGTGTCGGGGTGGCGCGTCGGGGTCTTCTTCTTATTCTTTCTTCTTCTTTTCTTTCTTCTTCTCCCTCCTCCTCTTCCTCCTCCTCCTCCTCTTCTTTCTTCTTCTTCTTCTTCTTCTTCTTCTTCTTCTTTCTTCTTCTCCTTTTTCCTCTTCTATATTGTTCTGTTTTTCAACTTTCTTCTTATTCTTCTTCCTTTTTTTTCCTTTTTCCTCTTCTTCTACTTCTTCTTTTTTTTCAACTTTCTTCTTCTAATAATAATCTAAACCTATATCTAGCACTAACCTAAACCAACCACTAACCTAAACCTATCAATAACCTAATTAAACCTAAACAGCAAAGAAAAACAGTAGAAAAAACAAAAAAATGCTCACCTTGTCTCCTCTCGATGAAGGATGGACGGGGCGGCGCGGGCGCAGGGGCGGCGGCGAGCCTGGCTCCGGGGCGGGGGGCGCTGTCACGACCGGCTTTTCCGGACATAAATTTCCAGAAAATGCCGTTGTGCTCACCAGCCCCAGGATTACTGTTAGCTGATGAGGCACCAACTTGTTACAGAAATTCCAAGCAAAAGTACAAAATGTGTAGTACAAGACCATTGTGGCCTATGAGTACATCAAATGGTTTTCTAGTGGTCGATGGCGGAAGCGGTTTGTGAATCATCAGTGTATGGGACTCCATTTCCCATGGGAATAGCTGACCCAGGTTAACTCCTATCCTTGCGAGGCTGCTATCACCGTTGCTTAGTTTCCGGGGCTGTCACCGAAACGCTCCTCTCCATGCAGAAATCTGGCCAAGACAATAGCCAGGGACAAGCCAGTGAGTACTTTGAATGTACTCGCAAACATTAAGAACACAGGTATAATATAATTGATAATCATGCGCAAAAAAAATTCATGATCACATCATCAGTCATAAATAAAATATCTTTTATGCATGCAAGCAGGTTATTATCATGCAACGTGAATAAGCGGTAATAGAGTGGGAATAAAAATGCCACAGTCGGGCATCTGAGCGACACCACATAAAGGGCTTTAAAAGAAATGCCACAGTCGGGCGTCTGAGCGACACCACATAAAGGGCTTTAAAAGAAATGCCACAGTCGGGCGTCTGAGTGACACCACATAAAGGGCTTACAAGATAAATAATCACAATGAATATCCAGGAGGTAGAACCGTCCCAGGGATACTCAAAAATATAATTAACGCAACGGGTTAGTCCATTACAAGATAATAATCATAATCTTCACAAGTCACAAGTCACGGTCCAAGTTCTGGTTTAACAATTTCTCCTCCGAAGACCGACACTAAGACCAACACTTGACCCATCCCAGACTGTAATCCTTAACCATGGACACGGCTATTCGAATAGGTTTTACTCTCTGCAGAGGGTGTACTCTTTACCCACGAGTAACGGATTCCTTTAGTCCGTCGGGACCAATTCCGTCTACGGCCTTTTAGTTGAAAACACGCCTAACTTGCACACACCAGCTTAACTCATCGGTGTCTGTAATCACCCATGACACTTGTTAAGCAAAACTCTAAGTGGGGAGGCTACAACCTCGCGTGGCATGGGATCAAATTTATATCGCACGCTCTAAGGGGTGGCCTCCCCTCTCGGTCCCAACCGGAAACACCCATGCCCCCGGACCAGGTGGCATGCCTACCGGCTACAACCGATATCTTCCACCATGGCCTCTCTGTACGGTGTGTGCTTGGAAGGGGTTGACGGCTTACTGAACCATTCCCTACCTGCGGCAGGGACAAGTGGTAGTACATAGCAAGTATGGGGGTTACTGGAAACAAGACTCGGTCTACGGTCGACTCAGGAGGTTTATAAGTTCCCTTCATGACATGTAAACAAATATATTTCAATCAACAAAATCACCACTCAATATACCTTACCATGCCATACCGGACATAACAGTCCCGACGGGGACCGGCGACAAGCTCACGCCTACCCAAGGCCGAGGCTTTCCCGGATTCCTTTCCGTCATGCATGCAAGGAACATGAGGATGATTACCATCACAATAATATTTATTTCCAACAGCAAAGAAATCGCTGATATGCTTTCATGCAACTGATCATATCACATGAAATAATGAGTTCTTCGAGGCAAGGTGGTGTTATAAACGTGTCAATTAGCACACCAAAAATATTATGACACGGTTCAGAATGCTTTCCTTTAAGTTGTGGAGGGGTGAGGTGCTCTCCAAAACTTTTGAAAGTTTCTTCTCTCTCTCCAAAATCCTATTTTAAAATATATTTGAATTAACACACATTTCAAAAACAGCACAAAAAGTTGTTTGGAAAATTTTCAAATAAATCTTAAAATAAACTAGACAATATTTGAGAGATGTAGGAAAAAGAATTAATTCATTTGGAGTTATATTTAAAAAGTTATAGCCAGTCAAAGTTCTGGTCAAATTTGTTATTTAAAATTAAAACAGAAAAGAAAACGTTTCATACGAGATTACGCTTTAGGTGCAGAGAAAACGTATTCGTGCCCTTTACGCCTTCACTTAACCACGTGGACCGGCGCTGGGTCTCTGACGGTGGGCCCGCCTGGCCCACTGGTCAGGTTTGACCAGTCGCCCGCGTCGTCTCCCTCCTCTGCCCGAGTGGAGCGGGGCTCCGGCGATCATCGCCGGCGAACGGTGGCTCCGTTCGGAAAGCTGAGGCCACCAGCGGATTCAGGGGGCCGAGGTGGTCACTCCGGTAGTCGTAGGGTCATCGGAGGTGGAGGAAATCGCCGGCGGCGAGCTCCGCGGCGGAGGGAAGCTTCGGTGGTAAAGTGGTTTTGGGGTTGTGGTGGCTCCCGATCGAAATCGAGTAGGGGAAAAGGTTCACGGGAGGGAGAGGGTGTTCCTGGTGGAGAGAGTGGAGACGGGCAGGCCCTGGTTGCGCCGGAATGGCCGGGACCGTGGCGGCGGCTGTAGTTTCCGGAGAGGGGGAAGGAGGCCTCCCCGAGTTGATTTGCTGCCAAAGGGGTTCCTAGGGAGATGATTTGGGACTGCCCCCGTGCGGGGATGAGCTCGGGGCTCCTTATATAGGCGATGGAGGTCGGTTCAGCAGCGGCCGCGGATGAGCTCGTCAGCGACCGTCTTTCTGTAGCTGCAGGGCATCGTGGCGGCGACGAGCGCTAGTGGACATGGCTGCGGATGAGCTCGCGCTGCTCCAGGGGCCAGGTGGCGAGCGGGAGGGGCTTGGGCGGCGCTGCCCGTGGCAGGAGCCGCTGCGGACGCCGGTGTGCCGCCAAAATGCCCTGGCGGCGGCGATGTAGCGTGCCAGGGTGGCTTGGCGCGTTGCTGCGAGGCGGGGAGTGCGTGGCGAGGTGCTGCCGTGTGGGCCAAAGCCAGGGGGGCCAGCGTGTCGGCTCGGGCGCGGCATCGTGCAATACGCGCGCTCTGGGCGCGTCCAGTGCACGCACGGGAGATGTTCGACACAATGCCGCGGCATGCCACAGGTCGCAGGTGAGGTTGGGGTTTACCAGATCGAGGTTAGGAGCAACTGGGAATCTAGTGGACAGGTTAGATTGATCCAAGGTGCAAGCTCACAGTGCAATGCCAAAGCTCATGTCAAAACTGGTCATGCCTACAGGGTGTTTGATAAAATGCCAAGGGCACTTAGGCAAGTCTTGGGGTGGCCAAAATTTCCAGATCAAGGTCTCCTTAGATGAACAAGGGGGTGGTGAGGTTATTTGGCCAAAAGCAGAAACTTGTTAGTGCAAGTCTAGCACAATCTCAATTCTGGACAGGAAATAAATGACATTATTTCATGAACCAAAAATGATCCAAAGGGTGCATGCTCCTGGACTTAAGGGTTTAACATGGAGGACTACAAATAGGAGAAAGAATCAAAGGTTAAAGAGCAAGCAAAAATATGGTTGTTGTACAAACCATCAAGTTGGACCAGAATGAAGATGAGGTTGATTCACTCAAAATTTTCAAGGAACAGCACTAGGTTTTTGCATAATGTTGAATCATATGCTACTACCATCATCCCATAATTTTGGTGGAGGCTAGAAAGAATTATTTAAATGGGTTGTAGTGCAAATAGCACTCTGGACCAGAGAAGGAAAAATTGTTGCAGAGCTCAAAATATTACATAGATAAAAGATATTTTTGTATAAAAATGATTTGAAAACATCACATGACATCTCCAAATTTTGGTTGGAATTTTAAGTGAATTCATCAAATGGTTGTAGTTCAAATATGGCCATATAACCTTGAAAAATCATTTTTCAAGAAAATAAAGATCAAGCAATTTAATTAGGTAATTAGTTATACTGATAAAAGAAAAGTTTTTCTTGAGAGGTTAAACAAGTCCAATAACATATTTGAAAGGTTTTCACTTTGGGAAAAACTCATCATAACAGGGAAGGAAATGATTTAAAAATCAAAATGGAGCTCAGAAATTCAAAGTTTTAATTCCTGGCAAATTTTTTTTAATTCATTAAAACAAGGCCAAATTTTTGGGGTGTCACAATACTACCCCCCTTAAGAAAAATCTCGTCCTCGAGATTTGTTAAAAGTTGTTTTAAGAAGAACAATAAGCAGTAAAAATGTGGCTACAGTGAGAGGGCAATAAGTTGTGAAAAACCACATTGTGAAAACTGGTGCTGCGTGGAAAAGTCTACGGTCCAGGACAAAATCGTGAGATTCTATGCTAGATATAAATTTAGAATAATTTCTAAATTTTAAATATATGCTGGTCGTACCCGAGAGCACAGTGCTCTCTCTGGCTGACAGGTGGACCCGGGGTCCACTGCCAGTCTCTTCTTCTCCCTCTGGTTCTCTCTTCTTCCTCTCTCCCGCGCGCTTTCTCCACCGGCGACGCCTAGCGCGTAGGGCATCTAGGCCGTACCGCGGTAGTGCGCGGCGTGCTAGCTGCCGGTGCAGCGTGCACTCACCTCGCGGGCCAGCACGCTGTCGGCACTGCTCGCGGATTCGACTCCGAACACTGGCGATCGGCGACGAGCGGCGTTGGTGGACTTCGCCCACCGTACACCGAGCTCGAGCTATAAAATGGCCGGGGTGTTCTCCTCTTCTTCCTCACACCTGGCCTCACTTCTCCTCCTCCTTCTTCCTCCATTACTGCTTACAGAAGCTCGGGTGAGGCTCTAATGGCGGAGGCGATGCCGGACTGGTTTGCGATCCTGATATGCGTAGGGCTGGCGACACTGCTGGGGCTCTCCGTGCTCCTGTGCGCGATGATCCTCGATGAGCGTCACGACGCTGCTGCTCGGGGGTTGGCTTTCCGCGGTGGTGGTGATCACGAGGAGTAGGTGAGGTGTGTCGGGTGCTAACCGTTGTTAGGGGGTGATTAGCTGGATGCAACACTGTTGCAAAGTTTTGCAAACAGTGTATGCGTCCGAATGACAATGGTTGTAAGTCTGCTGCGCCGTGCTGTGTGAAATTAAATAATCCATGTCGTGAGAAGGGGCAGATATAGCAACTCATGGAAAAGAAATCTCACTCCAGAATTTTGCGAGGGAAAAACAGTTAATTTAAAGGAGTATAAACCACAACAAAAACTTCACACATTAGTAGAAGCCAAATAATTGACTCGTCGTACAAACTCAGGGTATCACGCATAAGTCACACACATAAATAAATGTTGCAAATAATGAACACTGCAGCGACGTCTAAAATGGAAACGGTAACTGGACGGGGTCCCTAGAAAACGTTTCTGGTACTGGGATACACTCCTCTTCTATCGGGGAAAGTGGATTGACCAGACGATGCACGTGTCTCTCCTGGTCGGGCCTTAGGGCTCTGCCGATGGCGATCTGAGGATTTAAATCTGCGAGGCTCTGAAGATAACCCATCACACGCTGGGATAAATGCTCTTGAGCGATGACGTACTGGACAAGGTTGGCCAGGACTGGGTCTCTCTCAATGCGTCCACCGGGAAAAGATGTCACTCCTCTGGGTGCTGCATGGCTCGGGAAGTAATAATACCCTCGTTCGCTGGCATAGGGTACCGCGAATCGAAGGCGAGTGAGCGCTTCGTATGCAACAGCTTCTATGGCGATCTGTGAGGTTGGCATAGATTTCCCCACGAAGGAGACTTCTGTTGGGTCTTGGTTTGAGTTTACGGGAGGGATGTGCACTGCTGCCCAATATCTCGAGGTGGAAGGGGTAATTCTTGATTTGAACAGCTCGTACTGGGGTGGCTGGGTAGCGCCCATGGTACTGCAGGTAAAATCCCGCAATATCTTGACGAAACTACCTGGGGTTGCATCTGGGGTTCTCAGATAAATGCTAGGGCTCGGCATGGCTAGGAAATGGTTGTGAGGGTGGTGCACAGGGTGAGAGGTGCTTGGCAAGGTCACGCGGTGGCCTTTTTATAGCACCGGAGCTGGGTCATTTTTACCGTGGTGAATGGTAAAGAAAATTTTCAGCTCTGTTCCAAGGGTCGGAATCAAACCACAGATTCACACATTTCACTATAGTGATGTGTTACTGTGGGGTTGACAAGTGGTTTTTTGGGTAGTTGTGTTCGGAAAATATGCAAATGTGTGCGAACATACCCATGCAAGGTTACTGTTTAAAACAGAGGCACGACAACAGGCGGCGTTTAATTACAAGACCACACGATTACAAGGCGAGGGTACACTGGGACTCGATACGACTCGGGTGTATTAGTCTACCTCGTTTACATCCAAGCGGGCGTGCCTTGAGGCTCCTCCACGGGTCTCGTCGTCGGAATTAGCTGGAGTGGGTTGAGGGGCTGCAGGCTCGGGGTAGCGATGATGACCATCTCGGGGATTGTTGGCCACAATCCCGTTGGAGTGTGCTCCCAATATGCGACGAAGCACTTCTGGGGTTATCGCAGCACCTTGGCCGATGGCTGGGGCAGGCCTCAGGGACTCGATCGGGTGTCAAAACAGCACGACTGGGTTGTCGGCGTTGGGCTCGTTTTCTTCTCTCGCCGGGGCTCGACGAACCAGCTCTCCACGAGCTGCGATTAGATCAATAGTGATTTGATCGCACAGTTCCTCTAGTGCACTTACATAGCGCACTAGGTGCAACAATGCAGGATCCGTCTCATGATCTCCGTTGGCAACTCGGGGTGGTCTACCATACCCTTCACGTCTGGGGTAGTAGTGGAACGAGCGACAGTTAACTCTGGGCGACAAGTGTCGGAGATGAACTATAGCCTCTCGAGCAGCTAGTTGGATGGCTTGAAGCTCAAAGGAAGTTGTTCTTCCGGTGAACCTGTAGGGGCGCTCGGGCTCTAGACCCCTACCGTAGATGTGTACAGTGGCCCAGAATTGACGGCCCTCACCGCTCATGGGTCCTTGGTATACAACATATTCTGGGGGCTCTTCTAACGCATAGGCACGACGGGTGAGGTTTGCGAGTATGGTCACAAAACCTCCAAGGTTGGTTGCTGTGGTCTCATTGTGCACGACAGGGCCAGGTATTGTGGCTTGGTTTGGGGTAGAGGCTGTGCTGTGCTGTGTTGGGACTAGTGTGCCCCTTTTTATAGGAAAAGGGGACGGAGTCTTCCTTCGCACGCTTGCGAGAAAGGACTATTTAGGGGCCGGTCACTGGCGCATGAGTGACAGGTTAGGTTGATAGGTTGGGCACCGACTGCCAAAAAGGTGTTGGGTCACTGTGTGGCTATCTTGCACGAGAAGCTTGGCTGGGGTTTGGTTATGGTTTGGTGGGTCGGTTTGCCTAAGTTTATAGGCCCGGCTAAAATAGGATTAGCCAATGGTCAGCCTGGCTCTGATACCAAGTCTGTCACGACCGGCTTTTCCGGACATAAATTTCCAGAAAATGGCCGTTGTGCTCATCAGCCCCAGGATTACTGTTAGCTGATGAGGCTCCAACTTGATACAGAAATTCCAAGCAAAAGTACAAAATGTGTAGTACAAGACCATTGTGGCCTATGAGTACATCAAATGGTTTTCTAGTGGTTGATGGCGGAAGCGGTTTGTGAGACATCAGTGTCTATGGGACTCCATTTCCCACGGGAACAGCTGACCAGGTTAACTCCTATCTTCGCGAGGCTGCTATCACCGTTGCTTAGTTTCCGGGGCTGTCACCGCAACGCTCCTCTCCATGCAGAAATCTGGCCAAGACAATAGCCAGGGACAAGCCAGTGAGTACTTTGAATGTACTCGCAAACATTATGAACACTGGGATAATATAATTGATAATCATGCACTGAAATATTCTATGATCACATCGTCAGTCACAAATAAAATATCTTTTATGCATGCAAGCAGGTTATTTATCATGCAACATGAATAACAGTAATAGAGTGGAATAAAATGCCGCAGTCGGGCGTCTGAGCGACACCACATAAAGGGCTTTAAAAGAAATGCCACAGTCGGGCGTCTGAGCGACACCACATAAATCGCCTTAAAAGAAATGCCACAGTCGGGCGTCTGAGCGACACCACATAAAGGGCTTACAAGATAAATAATCACACTGAATATCCAGGAGGTAGAACCGTACCAGGGATACTCAATAATACAAATAATGCAACGGGTTAGTCCATCACAAGATATTAATCATAATCCTCACAAGTAACCAGTCGGTATCCAAGTTTGGTTTAATAATATCTCCTCCGAAGACCGACACTAAGACCAACACTTGACCCATCCCAGACTGTAATCCTTAACCATGGACACGGCTATTCGAATAGGTTTAATCTCTGCAGAGGGTGTACTCTTTACCCATGAGTAACGGATTCCTTTAGTCCATCGGGACTAATTCCGTCTACGGCCTTTTAGTTGAAAACACGCCTAACTTGCACACACCAGCTTAACTCATCGGTGTCTGGAATCACCCACGACACTTGTTAAGCAAAACTCTAAGTGGGGAGGCTACAACCTCGCGTAGCATGGGATCAAATTTATATCGCGCGCTCTAAGGGGTGGCCTCCCCTCTCGGTCCCAACCGGAAACACCCATGCCCCCGGACCAGGTGGCATGCCTACCGGCTACAACCGATATCTTCCACCATGGCCTCTCTGTACGGTGTGTGCTTGAAAGGGGTTGACGACTTACTGAACCATACCCTACCTGCGGCAGGGACAAGTGGTAGTACATAGCAAGTATGGGGGTTACTGGAAACAAGACTCGGTCTACGGTCGACTCAGGAGGTTTATAAGTTCCCTGCATGACATGTAAACAAATATATTTCAATCAACAAAACCACCACTCAATATACATTACCATGCCATACCGGACATAACCGTCCCGACGGGGACCGGCGACAAGCTCACGCCTACCCAAGGCCGAGGCTTTCCCGGATTCCTTTCCGGCATGCATGCACATGAGGATGATTACCATCACAATAATATTTATTTCCAACAGCAAAGAAATCACTGATATGCTTTCATGCAACTAATCATATCACATGAAATAACGAGTTCTTCGAAGCAAGGTGGTGTTATAAACGTGTCAATTAGCACACCAAAAATATTATGCCAGGATTCAGAATGCTTGCCTTTAAGTTGTGGAGGGGTGAGGTGCTCTCCAAAACTTTTGAAAGTTTCTTCTCTCTCTCCAAAATCCTATTTTAAAATATATTTGAATTAATACACATTTCAAAAACAGTACAAAAAAGTTGTTTGGAAAATTTTCAAATAAATCTTAAAATAAACTAGACAATATGAAAAAGAATCAATTCATTTGGAGTTATATTTAAAAAGTTATAGCCAGTCAAAGTTGTGGTCAAAATCTGTTTTTAAATTAAAACAGAAAAGAAAACGTTTCATACGAGATTACGCTTTAGGTGCAGAGAAAACGTATTCGTGCCCTTTACGCCTTCACTTAACCACGTGGACCGGCGTTGGGTCTCTGACGGTAGGCCCGCCTGGCCCACTGGTCAGGTTTGACCAGTCGCCCGCGTCGTCTCCCTCCTTTGCCCGAGTGGAGCGGGGCTCCGGCGATCATCGCCGGCGAACGATGGCTCCGTTCGGAACGCTGAGGCCACCAGCAGATTCAGGGGGCCGAGGTGGTCACTCCGGTAGTCGTAGGGTCGTCGGAGGTGGAGGAAATCGCCGGCGGCGAGCTCCGCGGCGGAGGGAAGCTTCGGTGGTAAAGTGGTTTTGGGGTTGTGGTGGCTCCCGATCAAAATCGAGTAGGAGAAAAGGTTCACGGGAGGGAGAGGGTGTTCCTGGTGGAGAGAGTGGAGAGGGTGTTCCTGGTGGAGAGAGTGGAGAGGGGGAGGCCCTGGTTGCGCCGGAATGGCGGGGACCGTGGCGGCGGCTGTAGTTGCCGGAGAGGGGGAAGGAGGCCTCCCCGAGTTGATTTGCTGCCAAAGGGGTTCCTAGGGAGATGATTTGGGACTGCCTGCATGCGGGGATGAGCTCGGGGCTCCTTATATAGGCGATGGAGGTCGGTTCAGCGGCGGCCGTGGATGAGCTCGTCGGCGACCGTCTTTCTGTAGCTGCAGAGCATCGTGGCGGCGACGAGCGCTAGCGGACAAGGCTGCGGATGAGCTCGCGCTGCTCCAGGGGCCAGGTGGCGAGCGGGAGGGGCTTGGGCGGCGCTCCCCGTGGCAGGAGCCGCTGCGGACGCCGGTGTGCCGCCAAAATGCCCTGGCGGCGGCGCTGTAGCGTGCCAGGGTGGCTTGGCGCGTTGCTGCGAGGCGGGGAGTGCGTGGCGAGGTGCTGCCGTGTGGGCCAAAGCCAGGGGGGCCAGCGTGTCGGCTCGGGCGCGGCATCGTGCAATACGCGCGCTCTGGGCGCGTCCAGTGCACGCACAGGAGATGTTCGACACAATGCCGCGGCATGCTACAGGTCGCAGGTGAGGTTGGGGTTTACCAGATCGAGGTTAGGAGCAACTGGGAATATAGTGGACAGGTTAGATTGATCCAAGGTGCAAGCTCACAGTGCAATGCCAAGCTCATGTCAAAACTGGTCATGCCTACAGGGTGTTTGATAAAATGCCAAGGGCACTTAGGCAAGTCTTGGGGTGGCCAAAATTTCCAGATCAAGGTCTCCTTAGATGAACAAGGGGGTGGTGAGGTTAGTTGGTCAAATGCAGCAACTTGTTAGTGCAAGTTTTACAAAACTTCAATTCTGGACAGGAAATAAATGGCATTATTTCATGAACCAAAAATGATCCAAAAGATGCATGCTCCTGGACTTAAGGGTTTGACATGGAGGACTACAAGTAGGAGAAAGAATCAAGGGTTAAAGAGCAAACAAAAATATGGTTGCAGCACAAACCATCAAGTTGGTCCAGAATGAAAATGAGGTTGATTCACTCAAATTTTTCAAAGAACAGCACTAGGTTTTTGCATAATGTTGAATCATATGCTACTACCATCATCCCATAATTTTGGTGGAGGCTAGAAGGAATTATTTAAAAGGGTTGTAGTGCAAATTGCACTCTGGACCAGAGAAGAAAAATTGGTTGTAGAGCTCAAAATATTTCATGAATAAAAGATATTTTTGTATAAAAGTGATTTAAAAACATCACATGACATCTCCAAATTTGGTTGGAATTTTAAGTGAATTTATCAAATGGTTGTAGTTCAAATATGGCCATATAACCTTGAAAAATCATTTTTCAAGAAAATAAAGATCAAGCAAATTAATTAGGTAATTAGTTATACTGATAAAAGAAAAGTTTTTCTTGAGAGGTTAAACAAGTCCAATAACATATTTGAAAGGTTTTCACTTTGGGAAAAACTCATCATAACAGGGAAGGAAATGATTTTAAAAAAAATCAAAATGGAGCTCAGAAATTCAAAGTTTTAATTCCTGGCAAAATTTTCAATCCCATTAAAACAAGGCCAAATTTTTGGGGTGTCACAGGGCGCGAGGCGGACGCAGGGGGCCCGCGGCGAGCCTGGCTCCGGCGCGGGCGACGGGACGCCGGGGCGGTGGCGGGTGGTGGGGGCGACGGGGCGAGGGGCGGTGGGGCCAGGGGGCGGTGGCGGGTGGCGGCGGCGGCGAGTGCTTGGGACGGTGGGGCGACGGGGCGAGGGGAGGTGGGGAAAGGGGGCGGCGGTGGGTGGCGGGGGCGGCGGCGGGTGGTGGTGGTCGTCGGGGAGGAGAGGAGGACAGATCGAACAGAGGGAGATGGGCGGGGTGGGGCGCTGTTAGTAACTTAAACGTTTGCCGTCCGCCCCCCTTTGCCGTCCGCTTACTTGCTCTTTGCCGTTGGCTAGCAGACGGCAAAGAGGGGGGCCGTTAAGTTTTTTTAAACCAGCTCGTCAGTGGGGCCCCTCCCTCTTTGCCGTCCGCTAGCAGACGACAAAGAGCTGGTAGATGGCAAAGTAGCTGATTCCAGTAGTGTAAGAAATGAAATACTAAAGCTTCTGGAGGCAGGTATAATTTATCCTATTGCTGATAGTCAATGGGTAAGTCATGTTCATTGTGTCCCTAAGAAGGGAGGTATTACTGTTGTTCCTAATGATAAGAATGAATTGATTCCTCAAAGAATTGTTACAGGTTATAGAATGGTACTTGATTTCTGCAAATTAAATAAAGCTACTAGAAAAGATCATTATCCTCTACCTTTTATTGATCAAATGCTAGAAAGACTATCCAAACATACTCATTTTTGCTTTCTAGATGGTTATTCTGGCTTCTCTCAAATACCTGTGTCGAAAGAGGATCAAGAGAAAACCACTTTTACTTGCCCTTTTGGTTTATGCAATGCACTTGCTACCTTTCAAAGATGTTTGACTGCTATATTCTCTGACTTTTGTGAAAAGATTGTTGAGGTTTTCATGGATGATTTTTCCATTTAAGGAACTTCTTTTGATGATTGCTTGAGCAACCTTGATCAAGTTTTACAGAGATGTGAAGAAACTAATCTTGTCTTGAATTGGGAAAAGTGACACTTTATGGTTAGTGAAGGAATTGTCTTGGGGCATAAAGTTTCTGAAAGAGGTATTGAAGTTGATAAAGCTAAAGTAGATGGTATTGAAAAGATGACGTGTCCTAAAGATATCAAAGGTATAAGAAGTCCTTGGTCATGCTGGTTTCTGTAGGATGTTTATTAAAGACTTCTCTAAAAAATTTAGGCCTCTCACTAATCTCTTACAAAAAAGATGTTCCTTTTGTTTTTGATGAAGATTGTGTAGAAGCATTTGAAATACTTAAGAAAGCCTTGATTTCTGCACCTATTATTCAGCCACCTAATTGGAATTTACCCTTTGAAATTATGTGTGATGCTAGTGATTATGCTGTTGTTGCTGTTCTAGGACAAAGAGTTGATAAGAAATTAAATGTTATTTAGTATGCTAGTAAAACTCTAGAAAGTGCCTAGAGAAATTATGCTACTACTGAAAAAGAATTTTTAGCAGTTGTATTTGCATGTGATAACTTCAGACCTTATATTGTTGATTCCGAAGTAATTGTCACACTGATCATGTTGCTATTAAATATCTTATGGAAAAGAAAGATGCTAAACCTAGACTTATTAGATGGGTTCTCTTGCTACAAGAATTTGATTTGCATATTCTTGATAGAAAGGAAGCTGAGAACCCCGTTGCAGACAACTTGTCTATGTTAGAGAATGTTCTTGATGACCCACTACCTATTGATGATAGCTTTCTTGATGAAGAATTATATTTCATAAATGCCCCTCATAATACTCCATGGTATGCTGATTATGCTAATTATATTGTTGCTAGATTTATACCACCTAGTTTCACATACGAGCAAAGGAAAAAAAATTCTATGATTTAAGACATTACTTTTGGGATGACCCACACCTTTATAAACAAGGAGTAGATGGTGTCATTAGACGTTGTGTACCTGAGCATGAACAGGAACAGATCCTATGCAAGTGCCACTCTGAGTCTTACGGCGGAGACCACGCTGGAGATAGAACTGCACATAAGGTATTGCAATCCGGTTTCTATTGGCCCACTCTCTTTAAAGATGCCTATAAGTTTGTCTTGTCTTGTGATCAATGTCAACGAATTGGTAATATTAGTAGACGTTAGGAAATGCCTATGAATTATTCACTCATTATTGGACCATTTGATGTTTGGGGCTTTGATTATATGGGACCTTTGTTGGGGAACGTAGCATGCAATTTCAAAAAAATTCCTACGATCACGCAAGATCTATCTAGGGGATGCATAGCAACGAGAGGGGGAGAGTGTGTCTACGTACCCTCGTAGACCGAAAGCGGAAGCGTGAGGTTAACGCGGTTGATGTAGTCGAACGTATTCACGATCCAACCGATCCAAGTACTGAACATACGGCACCTCCGTGTTCAGTACATATTCAACTCCATGACGTCCCTCAAACTCTTGATCCAGTAGAGGGTCGAGGGAGAGTTCCGTCAACACGATGGCGTGGTGACGGTGATGGTGATGTGATCCGTGCAGGGCTTTGCCTAAGCACTACGACGCTATGACTGGAGGAGTAAACTATGGAGGGGGCACCGCACACGACTAAGAGAACAATTGATGTGCCTTTGGGGTGCCACCCGCCCCCGTATATAAAGGAGAGGGGGAGGAAGTGGCCGGCTAGGAGGAGGCGCGCCAAAGGGGGGAGTCCTACTAGGACTCCACTCCTAGTAGGATTCGCCCCCTTCCTTCCAACGGATAGGGCAAAAGGGGAAAGAGGGGAGAAGGAGAAGGAAAGGGGGCCGCGCCCCCACCCCTTGTCCAATGCGTATTGGGTAGGGCGAGGCACGCGCCACCTCTTGTGGCCTGCCTCCCTATCTCCACTATGGCCCATGAGGCCCATTAACTTTCCCGGGGGGTTCTGGTAACCTCATGGTACTCCAAAAAATCACCGAACCTCTTCGGAACCATTCTGGTGTCCGTATATAACCTTCCAGTATATCAATATTTACCTCTTGACCATTTCGAGACTCCTCGTCATGTTCGTGATCTCATCCGGGACTCCGAACAAACTTCGGTCACCAAAACACTAAACTCATAATACAAATCGTCATCGAACGTTAAGCGCGCGGACCCTACGGGTTCGAGAACTATGTAGACATGACCGAGACACATCTGCGGTCAATAACCAATAGCGGAACCTGGATGCTCATATTGGTTCCTACATATTCTACTAAGATCTTCATCGGTCAAACTGCAGAACAACATACATCATTCCCTTTGTCATCGGTATGTTACCTGCCCGAGATTCGATCATCGGTATCATCATACCTAGTTCAATCTCGTTACCGGAAAGTCTCTTTACTCGTTCTGTAATACATCATCCCGCAACTAACTCATTAGTCACATTGCTTGCAAGGCTTATAGTGATGTGCATTACCGAGAGGGCCCAGAGATACCTCACTGATACTCAGGTGACAAATCCTAATCTTGATCTATGCCAACCCAACAAACACCTTCACAGACACCTGTAGAGCATCTTTATAATCACCAAGTTACATTGTGATGTTTGGTAGCACACAAGGTGTTCCTCTGGTATTCAGGAGTTGCATAATCTCATAGTCAGAGGAATATGTATAAGTAATGAAGAAAGCAATAGCAATAAAACTAAACGATCATTATGCTAAGCTAACGGATGGGTCTTGTCCATCACATCATTCTCTAATGATGTGATCCCGTTCATCAAATGACAACACATGTCCATGGTCAGGAAACTTAACCATCTTTGATTAACGAGCTAGTCAAGTAGAGGCATACTAGGGACACTCTATTTTGTCTATGTATTCACACATGTACCAAGTTTCCGGTTAATACAATTCTATCATGAATAATAAACATTTATCATGATATGAGGAAATATAAATAACAACTTTATTATTGCGTCTAGGGCATATTTCCTTCAGTCTCCCACTTGCATCAATGTAACCATTTACGACAAGCTCTTTGTCACCTCCATAAACGATAAACATATCCTTAGTCCTTTTCAGGTAATTCAGGATGTTCTTGACCGCTGTCCAGTGATCCACTCCTGGATTACTTTGGTACCTCCCTGCTAAACTTATAGCAAGGCACACATCAGGTCTGGTACACAACATTGCATACATGATAGAACCTATGGCTGAAACATAGAGAATGACTTTCATTTTCTCTCTATCTTCTGCAGTGGTCGGGCATTGAGTCTGACTGAACTTCACACCTTTGTAACACAGGCAAGAAGCCTTTCTTTGACTGATCCATTTTGATCTTCTTCAAAACTTGATCAAGGTATGTGCTTTGTGAAAGTCCAATTAAGCGTCTTGATCTATCTCTATAGATCTTGATGCCCAATATATAAGCAGCTTCACCGAGGTCTTTCATTGAAAAATTCTTATTCAAGTATCCTTTTATGCTATCCAGAAATTCTGTATTATTTCCAATGAACAATATGTCATCCATATATAATATTAGAAATGCTACAGAGCAACCACTCACTTTATTGTAAATATAGGCTTCTCCAAAAGTCTGTATAAAACCATATGCTTTGATCACACTATCAAAGCATATATTCCAACTCCGAGATGCTTCCACCAGTCCATAAATGGATCGCTGGAGCTTGCACACTTTGTTAGCACCTTTAGGATCGACAAAACCTTTTGGTTTCATCATATACAACCCTTCTTTAAGAAATCCATTAAGGACTGCAGTTTTGACATCCATTTTCCAATTTTCATAGTCATAAAATCTGGCAATTACTACCATGATTCGGACAGACTTAAGCATCGCTACGGGTGAGAAGGTCTCATCGTAGTCAACTCCTTGAACTTGTCGAAAAACTTTCAAAACAAGTCGAGCTTTGTAATCACTAACATTACTCTAAGCGTCAGTCCTCTTGTTGAAGATCCATTTATTCTCTATGGCTTACTGATCATTGGGCAAGTCAACCAAAGTCCATACTTTGTTCTGATACATGGATCCCATCTCAGATTTCATGGCCTCAAGCCATTTTGCAGAATCTGGGCTCATCATCGCTTCCTCATAGTTCGTAGGTTCATCATGGTCAAGTAACATGATCTTTAGAACAGGATTACTGTACCACTCTGGTGTGGACCATACTCTGGGTGACCTACGAGGGTCGTAGTCACTTGATCTGAAGTTTCATGATCATCATCATTAGCTTCCTCACTAATTGGTGTAGGAATCACTGGAACTAATTTCTGTGATGAACTACTTTCCAAGTCGGAAGAAGGTACAATTACCTCATCAAGTTCTACTTTCCTCCCACTCACTTCTGTCGAGAGAAACTCCTTCTCTAGAAAGGATCCATTCTTAGCAACGAATATCTTGCCTTCGGATCTGTGATAGAAGGTGTACCCAACAGTTTCCTTTGGGTATCCTATGAAGACACATTTCTCCGATTTGGGTTCGAGCTTATCAGGTTGAAGCTTTTTCACACAAGGATCACAACCCCAAACTTTAAGAAACGACAGCTTAGGTTTCTTGCTAAACCACAGTTCATATGGTGTCGTCTCAACGGATTTAGATGGTGCCCTATTTAACGTGAATGCAGCTGTCTCTAAAGCATAACCCCAAAACAATAGCGGTAAATCAGTAAGAGACATCATAGATCGCACCATATCTAATAAAGTATGGTTACGACATTCGGACACACCATTATGCTGTGGTCTTCCAGGTGGCGTGAGTTGTGAAACTATTCCACATTGTTTCAAATGAAGACCAAACTCATAACTCAAATGTTTCAGACTTATGTTTCATTAAGTAGATATACCCATATCTGCTCAAATCATCTGTGAAGGTCAGAAAATAACGATACCCATCGCGGGCCTCAATACTCATCGGACCGCATACATCAGTATGTATTATTTCCAATAAATCAGTGGCTCGCTCCATTGTTCCAGAGAACGAAGTCTTAGTCATCTTGCCCATGAGGCATGGTTCGCAAGCATCAAGTGATTCATAATCAAGTGATTCCAAAAGTCCATCATCATGGAGTTTCTTCATGTGCTTTACACGAGTATGACCTAAACGGCAGTGCCACAAATAAGTTGCACTATCATTATTAACTTTGCATCTTTTGGATTCAATATTATGAATATGTGTATCACTACAATCGAGATTCAACAAAAATAGACCACTCATCAAGGGTGCATGACCATAAAAGATATTACTCATATAAATAGAACAACCATTATTCTCTGATTTAAATGAATTAACCGTCTCGCATCAAACAAGATCCAGATATAATGTTGATGCTCAACACTGGCACCAAATAACAATTATTTAGGTCTAAAACTAATCCCGGCGGTAGATGTAGAGGTAGCGTGCCGACGGTGATCACATCAACCTTGGAACCATTTTCGACACGCATCGTCTCCTCGTCCTTAGCCAATCTTCGTTTAATCTGTAGCCCCTGTTTTGAGTTGCAAATATGAGCAATAGATCAAGTATCAAATACCCAGCGCTACTACGAGCATTAGTAAGGTACACATCAATAACATGTATATCAAATATACCTTTCACTTGGCCATCCTTCTTATCCGCCAAATACTTGGGGCAGCTCTGCTTCCAGTGACCAGTCCCTTTGTAGTAGAAGCACTCGGTTTTAGGCTTAGGTCCTGACTTGGGCTTCTTCCCTTGAGCAGCAACTTGCTTGCTATTCTTCTTGAAGTTCCCCTTCTTCCCTTTGCCCTTTTTCTTGAAACTAGTGGTCTTGTTAACCATCAACACTTGATGATCCTTCTTGATTTCTACCTCCGCAGCCTTTAGCATTGCGAAGAGCTTGGGAATTTTCTTTCCATCCCTTGCATATTATAGTTCATCATGAAGCCTTTACAGCTTGGTGGCAGTGATTGAAGAACTCTGTCAATGACACTATCATCAGGAAGATTAACTCCCAGTTGAGTCAAGTGGTTATGGTACCCCAGACATTCTGAGTATGTGTTCACTGACAGAACTATTCTCCACCATTTTTGTAGCTGTAGAACTTGTTGGAGACTTCATATCTCTCAACTCGGGCATTTGCTTGAAATATTAACTTCAACTCCTGGAACATCTCATGTGCTCCATGACGTTCAAAACATCTTTGAAGTCCCGATTCTAAGTTGTAAAGCATGGCACACTGAACTATCGAGTAGTCATCAGCTTTAGTCTGCCAGACGTTCATAATGTCCGAAGCTGCTCCTGCAGTGGGTCTTGCACCTAGCGGTGCTTCCAGGACGTAATTCTTCTGTGCAGCAATGAGGATAATCCTCAAGTTCGGACCCAGTCCGTGTAGTTGCTACCATAATCTTTCAACTTAGCTTTCTCTAGGAACGCATTAAAATTCAAGGGAACTATCAGGACTAAGTTCATGATAAATTAAAGTTCAATTAATCATATTACTTAAGAACTCCCACTTAGATAGACATCCCTCTAGTCATCTAAATGATCACATGATACATATAAACTAAACCATGACGGTCATTCTTTTCTGGCACCGTTGCCGGGGAGCAATAGCGTGGGGTTGATATTCTCGTGTGTGCTTGTTTGCTTTCTTCACTAAGTAGATTTTGTTTTTCCTTTTTATTTCTGTTTAGTTGTGGGTGAAACATACAAAAATAAAAGAATGAAAATACCAAAAAAAATTACTTGCCTCTCATGCCTAAAAAGTTTTTCAAAAAGAGAAGTGATTGGAAAGTTATGAATTGAAGAAGTGAGGGTCGACCTTGAGCACTCGTGTTCATGCTCACGAAAACAATGTAGAATTTTTCATGGAAGTTTCTCTGTAAATAATTATCCCCTTATATATATATATCCTTTGTATTATAAAAATAATGTGCCAAGCTTTGGTTTTAGGATGATTATATTGCTTGTTTACTATGTGCAGAACAAAAACAGAAACTGTAGCGACCAGACCTCAAACGGTCCAATCTCTGTGCTTCAGTGTCATCCCTGGATCAGTAATGCTAACATGCACAGTACTTGAAGGATTTATAACAGAGTAGCAATCACACACTTATTACATTGAATGTCTCAAAAGAGAACTTATTACAGTAAATATGGCTTAAGGCCATCTAATAACGATAACAACGGAAGGCTTGGAAGATAAGTGAGTCCATCAACTCCAACGACATCACTGAGTATAGAACCATGACCTAAAGGCACCTTACTCGTCGTCTGAAAAGTCTGCAACATGAACGTTGCAGCCCAAAAATAGGCTAGCACATGGAATATGCTGGCAATGTAACACATAGAGAGTAATGAAAGATTAAGGCTATACTACATGCATATTTGGCTGGTGGAAAACTCTATGGTTACAGTTTTGCATAAAGCCAATTTTTCCCTACTGCAAAGGAATAAATTTTATGTAACTATCATGGTAGTTGTTTAACATTGAGAGTGTAGACACCCTCTCAATCCCAATTAAGCATCATCATTAAAACCCAACAATATTAATTAAAGTAACATGATGAGATTTACATGATAATCCAAGTCCTAGATACCCAAGTTGTCCATTACCGGGGACACGGCTAACCATGATTAGTTTATACACTCTGCAGAGGTTTGCACACTTTTCCCCACAAGATTCGATCTCCTCCGTTGGGATTCTTGCACTACATGATGTTTGAGAAACGGATGACCGAGACATAGTCTTTCAGAAGCGCTAGCACCTTACGAACGGGTAGACCGTGCCAACCTACACCCCCTACATCCGCTAGTCTACCACTGTAAGAGTTCGCACGACTTAGTCAACTATGCTAGAGCCCATAGTAGCTTGTGGCTGCACACAGAAGTTTCTAGTATGAATAATCTCACGATCCCTTTGAGCCTGGGTGGCGGTCCATAAAGAAAAACAGGCAATCGCTAGAATACCGAGGTGCCTCAGTCCACCCAGATGTGTGTTTTAAGTTGCCACCTTAGATAAACCATTAATTTAACAATCTCACATCTGTCATGGATACACTCACCCAATCCACGTCTACTAGCATAGCATGACAATATAAGCAACGCGTAGAAGTAACTCCCAAAGGTTTGATAATAAAACAGGTAATAGGTACTACCTCATCTACTTCCCGAAACCCACAATTTAATTAGATCCTATTCATGCAATGTTTGAGTATTGATCTAATGCAATAAAAACTGGGTAGTAGGAGGTATGATCAAAGTGTTACTTGCCTTGCTGATGATCCGCGAAACCTAGAGATTCAAAGTAGCAAGCGGCGCACTCCGGGTACTCTATCGCAAACAAACAACCATACAATAAGTACTCAACTAATGCACAGGTAAAACTCAAATGAGATATCTAACCAGAAAGTTCAACTTAAGAACTTCGGTTTGCAAAAGGAATCAAAACGAACGAAGCAACGAAAGTCATACGGCGAAAGAAACAAGCTTCGTTTACTAATCTGGATCTAGGTCAAATTTTACAGAAGCAAAAACTTGTTTGAGTTGGTTAAACGGAAAGAGGGTTTCGAGACGAAACTCCAGGCGCTTGAATCGCCTGATTCCGATAAACGAGCGAAAAGTTATACTAGAACGAAAATCAGATCTGAAATCGCGATCAGAAATAATCGCGGAAAATCCGAGAAAAAGAAAAATGACGAACAGATTAACGAACAAACATTCGTTTTCTGTAACTAAACGGTGAACGCGTCCATTAAAATGAACGAACGAGCGAACGCTCTCTAAATAAACTAAACCGAAAATAAACCGATCTAATAAAAAAACGGATCTAAGAAAAAACCGACGAAAAACCGAACGGAAAACTGAACGGTTTTCCGGGGAAAACCGATGGCGGCGGCGGGGTCAACCTCGGCGGCGGCGGCGGCGGGGTCCCGTGGCGGGGCGGCGGCTCCGGCGTGCGGCGGTGCGGGGCGGCGGCGGCTGTGGGCTATGGTTAGGGTTAGGCGGCGCGGCGGGTTGGGGCTTAACGGGCTCGGGGCGGCGCTATATAAAGGCCGGCCCGAAGAGTCCGGGCTGAAACCGGCTCTAAGTCGGTTGCGCGTTTTTTTAAATAGTTACGCGCAGAAAAACAAATAAAAGAAATACTAAGTGGACTCCAAAAATCTAGAAATAAATTTCCCTGACTTCTAAAATCAAGCCGAACAGGATGAACATTTATTTGGGGCCTAAATGCAATTTTGAAAAATGCGCATTTTTCCTAAATTCAAATAAAATAGCAAATAACTCCAAAATAAAATCTTATTTGACTTTTTTATTAAATCCTCAATATTTCTTTATTTTGGGAAAGTCATTTTATTCCCTCTCTCATATTTTTATAATAGAAATAACTGAAGATAAAATAAATAAAATCAACTGATCCTATTTTCAAATTTGAGAAAACTCAAATACGAAAATAACGAAATCCCCAACTCTCTCCGAGGGTCCTTGAGTTGCGTAGAATTTCTAGGATCAACCAAAAGCAAATAAAATATGATATGCAGAGATGATCTAATGTATAACATTCCAAATTGAAAATTTGGGATGTTACAAACCTACCCCCCTTAAGATGAATCTCGCCCTCGAGATTCGGGTTGGCTAGAAAATAGGTGAGGGTGGTCCTTCAGCAGATCTTCCTCTTGCTCCCAGGTGGCTTCATCCTTGGTGTGGTGTCTCCACTGAACTTCGCAAAACATGATAACCTTGCTGCGGGTGACTCGGCTAGCATACTCAAGAATCTTGACTAGTTTCTCCTCATAGGTCAAATCACTATCCAACTGAATCGCTTCTAGCGACACTATATCTCTCAGCGGTATATCAGCCATCTCTGCGGGGCACTTCTTCAACTGGGAAACGTGGAATACATCGTGAACTCCTGACAATTCTTGGGGAAATTCCAACTTGTAGGCTACTTCTCCCATACGCTCCAAAACCTTGTATGATCCTACAAAACATGGCGCTAACTTTCCCTTAACTCCAAAGCGCTTAACTCCTCGAAGTGGAGATACTTGAAGATAAACTCGGTCTCCGACTTCGTAAAATGTCTCCTTGCGTTTAGAATCTGCATAGCACTTCTGCCTGGACTGGGCTACCTTGAGCCTATCGCGAATCAATTTCACCTTCTGTTCAGACTCCTTAATTAAATCTGGTCCAAACAACTGGCGGTCTCCAACTTCATCCCACGACAATGGGGTCCTGCACCTCCTTCCGTACAAGGCTTTGAAAGGGGCCATCTTCAAACTGGATTGATAACTATTGTTGTAAGAGAACTCTGTATATGGCAAGTTATCGTCCCATCTAGATCCGTAATCTAGCGCGCAAGCTCTTAGCATATCCTCCAAAATCTGATTGACTCTCTCGTTCTGTCCATCTGTCTGTGGATGAAAAGCTGTGCTGAACTCTAGCCTGGTACCCAAAGTTTCGTGCAACCGATTCCAAAATTTTGAGGTAAACTGGGTTCCTCTATCTGATACAATGCTCCTCGGAACTCCATGCAGACATACTATCCTGGTCATGTATATCTTTCCCAACTTTGCACTGGTGTAGGTAGTCTTCACTAGGATGAAATGAGCTACCTTTGTCAAACGATCTACTACTACCCAAATCGAGTCGTAGCCTGAACGAGTTCTGGGAAAACCTGTGATAAAATCCATGCCTAGCTTATCCCAATTCCATTCGGGTATCGGCAATGGCTGTAGCAATCCCACTGGCTTCTGATGCTCTGCCTTTACTCTCTGACATACATCACAAACTGCTACATACTCCGCAATATCCTTCTTCATTCCGGTCCACCAGAAAGTATCCTTCAAATCCAAATACATCTTGGTATTTCCTGGATGAATTGAATATGGTGAATCATGGGCCTCCTGCAAAATTAACTTCCTGATCTCCGGGTCATTAGGCACATAAACACGGTCTTCAAACCATAGGGTATCGTGCTCATCCTCACGAAATCCTTTAACTTTTCCTTTGCTCATCTTCTCCTTTATAGAGGCAACCTCCTTGTTAGTCTTCGGAGCTTCTCTGATCTTATCCATCAAAGTAGAATGAATCTCTAATGCTGTTACATAGCCTCTCGGAACTATCTCCAAACATAGCTCAAGAAGGTCCTCGGCTAACTCCTTCGGTAAATCTCCCGTCATTAGGGTGTTGACATGGCTTTAACGGCTCAGCGCATCGGCTACTACGTTAGCCTTTCCAGGATGATAATGCAATCTCATGTCATAATCCTTGATGAGCTCTAACCATCTTCTTTGCCTGAGATTTAGCTCCTTCTGTGTGAAAATGTACTTCAAACTCTTGTGATCCGTGTACACCTCACAATGGTTTCCAATGAGAAAATGTCTCCAAGTCTTTAAGGAATGCACTACGGCTGCTAACTCCAAATCATGCGTGGCATAATTCAACTCATGAGGCTTAAGCTGTCATGAGGCATATGAAACAACTCTTCCCTCCTGCATAAGCACTGCTCCAAGTCCTCGACGTGAAGCGTCGCAATACACCTCATAATCTTTGTTCTGATCCGGCAAAATCAACACTGGTAATGTAACCAAACGTTTCTTCAACTCCTGGAAACTGGGCTCACATTCCTCAGTCCATTTGAACTTGGTATCCTTCTTCAACAACTCCGTCATAGGCTTCGCAATCTTCGAGAAATTTTCAATGAATCTCCGGTAGTATCCTGCGAGTCCAAGAAAACTTCAGATTTCTCCAACTGTTGTTGGGGCTTCCCAATTTGTCATAGTGACAACCTTGGTGGGATCTACTGCTATACCTTCTCCGGATATAACGTGTTTGAGGAATCCAACTTCCTTCAACCAAAACTCACATTTGCTAAACTTGGCATATAACTGATGTTCCCTGAGCTTCTCAAGTACCAAACGCAAATGTTCCTTATGTTCCTCTTCATTCTTCGAGTAAACCAGAATATCATCAATGAACACTACGACGAACTTATCCAAAAACTCCATAAACACTTTGTTCATCATGTTCATAAAATAGGCAGGTGCGTTAGTCAGACCAAATGACATAACGGTGTACTCGTACAACCCATACCTGGTGGTAAAAGCCGTCTTAGGTATATCCTATTCTCGAATCTTCAACTGATGGTATCCTGATCGCAGATCGATCTTGGAAAATACCTTAGCTCCTTGCAATCGATCAAACAGATCATTGATCATCGGTAGTGGGTACTTGTTCTTGATTGTTACTTCATTCAATCCTCGATAATCAACAACCATCCTTAATGATCCATCCTTCTTTTCCACTAGAAGTACCGGCGATCCCCAAGGCGAAGAACTTGGGCGAATATAGCCTTTATCCAGTAACTCTTTAATCTGCTTAATCTCCTCCAAATCTTTTGCGGGCATCCTATATGGTCTCTTAGATATTGGCCCTGTGCCTGGCAAAAGTTCAATCAAAAACTCAATATCTCTATCCGGTGGCATGCCTGGTAACTCCTCTAGAAATACGTCAGGGAAATCCTTCACCACTGGTACTTCCTCCTGCACAACTCCTGTTAAGGAATTTACTTGAGTCCTCTTAGGCACATGCCGGGATACATACTTGATTCTTCTTCCTTCTGGCGTTGTAAGCAAAATTGACTTACTGGCGCATTCAATGTTCCCTTCATACTTCGATAACCAATCCATGCCTAATATCACATCCAATCCTTGAGATTCTAATACTATTAGGTCCGAGGGAAATACATAGTTACCAATCCTTAATGGTAACCGATCACACCATAGACTAGCCATATACTTTGCTCCAGGTGAGGTTACTAACATGGGTGACCTAAGGGCTTGGGTTGGCAGTTTATACTTATCCACAAATCCCCTTGATATATATGAATGCGATGCACCAGTATCAAAAAGAACGAGTGCAGCAAATGACTTAACCAAAAACTTACCTATTACTGCATTTGGCTGAGCTTCAACCTCCTCCACGTTAACGTGGTTCACCTGCCCCCTATTGAAAGGGTTCGGTTTCTTCCCAGAGCTTCCATTGCCATTTCCATTCTGGGATTCAAGACATTCATTGGCATAATGTCCGGTCTTCTGACACTTAAAGCAAGTGACTTGGCTCAGGTCTCTCTTGGCTGGTGTTGATGGGTTGGTACGGTTCTGGCCATTGCTTCCTCCATTCCCATTACCATTCTTGGGGCCGTTATGATTATGCGAACTTCCTCCCCCATGGGTATGCTGAAAAGGTCCTCCTGGTTTAGGGGTAAAACGCGGCTTCTGCTGCGCTCCAGAATTGTACTTCCCTTGTCCATACTTCCTCTTACGGTTTTCAATCTGCTGCTGCTTCCCTTCAATCATAAGAGCGCGATCTACCAACTCCTGGTAGTTGTTGAAGCTTGCCACCATCAACTGCATGCTCAACTCATCATTCAGTCCTTCCAGAAACTTCTCCTGCTTAGCTGCATCCGTAGCAACGTCATCTGGGGCATAACGTGCTAGCTTACTAAAGTCATCCACATACTGGCTAACTGTCCGTCCTCCTTGGCGCAAGTTGTGAAACTCACGCTTCTTCATGGCCATAGCTCCTGCTGAAACATGGGCAGTACGGAAAGCCTGCTGAAACTGGTCCCATGTGACAGTGTCGATAGGGTAAGTGGCTGTGAAATTCTCCCACCACGATGTTGCGGGTCCATCCAACTGATGTGCGGCAAAGTTCACCTTTTCCGCATCTGTGCATCCTGCCATGGTCAACTCCCTTGCTGTCTTGCGGAGCCAATCATCTGCTACTATAGGCTCGGTGCTACTGGAGAACACCGGTGGATTCAGCCTAAGAAAATGGGTTAAGTGTTCAACAGGTGGTGGTGGTGGTGGGTTGTTGTTGTTGTTCCCCTGATTCTGATTTTGGACTAGCAACTGCATCAACGTATTCTGTTGCTGGATCAATTGAGTGAGCTTCGGTGGAAAGGTAAATCCTGGGGTCACGTCTCGGAGGCATCTGATGGGTTTAGAAAAGATGAGATTTAAGAATAGAGAGGGGTCTAGAGAGAAAACACTACCCATATGCACATGAGGCAAATGCACACAAAATCAATTCATTCAATCAAACAAGGGCATACAATCGGTCTAACTATCGCAAAAGTGCTCGGACTACTCTATTTACATGGTGGAATACTACTACTGATGGGGTGGTCTACTAGAAATATTCTTCAGTTGCAGACTCCATGATATCTGCTCCAGCTTCATCAACATAGTCATCATCACTATCGTCTAGGTCCGAGTCGGTGGCGTCGATGATGATGTAGTCTTCCGGGCGAATCTCCTTGGGTTCTTCGTCTTCTTCTACTGGTGTGGGGTCTCCCATGAATATTCCGATCTTCTTGATCAGGTCATCATTCTTCTCCACTAATACTTTGATTTGCTCCATATAATCTTCACATGTAGCCTTGAGTTCTTCCTCCAGTTCCGTGATTCTTGTCCTCGCCATCTTCCGATCTATCATGTCTGCGCACATCTGGTTCTCCTGACGGCGAATGTGTTGGTTTAACTCCTGGATGAAAGCTGCGATTGATCTATCCTTCTTGGTGCTGATCATCTCCCAGTGCTCATCTCGGCGCCCACAAATCTGATAGATTGTATCCTTGAGATCATTGCGGTAAACTTCCCCAATACATCCCATGGCGATGTGAGCTGCCATGCTCTTTCCTAGACTCCAGGTTGGTGCAGCAAAGGAAAGCTCTATGGGCTCAGTGACTGGCATAAACGTCCTTCCTGGAACTTGAACTTGAATCATCCAGCGCTCCTCCTTGGGTAAGTGGCGTTGTAGGTTCCGGTGAAGCTTGGTACTCCGATGTTCAGATATCTAATGACTTCCTTCAAGTGACGTCCAAAGGGTGTATCTTCATCCGGTTGTGTAAACTTGTTCCTTGCATCCGCCATCCTAAAAGAGTAGAAAAGATGAGAAGTCGAAAATGAGAAGAGTGAGTAGTGATCTAAGGCTTTAGCTTAGTGGTCGTGTCCTACAGTCAGCGTGTGCTCTGATACCATCTTGTAGCGACCAGACCTCAAACGGTCCAATCTCTGTGCTACAGTGTCATCCCTGGATCAGTAATGCTGACACACACAGTACTTGAAGGATTTATAACAGAGTAGCAATAACACACTTATTACATCGAATGTCTCAAAAAAGAACTTATTACAGTAAATATGGCTTAAGGCCATCTAATAAAGATAACAACGGAAGGCTTGAAAAATAAGTGAGTCCATCAACTCCAACGGCATCACTGAGTATAGAACCATGACCTAAAGGCACCTTACTCGTCGTCTGAAAAGTCTGCAACATGAACAGCCCGAAAACGGGCCAGCGCATGGAATATGCTGGCAATGTAACACATAGAGAGTAATGAAAGATTAAGCCTATACTACATGCATATTTGGCTGGTGGAAAGCTCTATGGTTACAGTTTTGCGTAAAGACAATTTTTCCCTACTACAAAGGAATAAATTTTATTTAACTATCATGGTAGTTGTTTAACATTGAGAGTGTAGACACCCTCTCAATCCCAATTAATCATCATCATTAAAACCCAACAATATTAATTAAAGTAACATGATGAGATTCACATGATAATCCAAGTACTAGATACCCAAGTTGTCCATAACCGGGGACACGGCTAACCATGATTAGTTTATACACTCTGCAGAGGTTTGCGCACTTTCCCCCACAAGACTCGATCTCCTCCGTTGGGATTCTCGCACTACATGATGTTTGAGAAACGAATGACCGAGACATAGTCTTTCAGAAGCGCTAGCACCTTACGAACGGGTAGACCGTACCAACCTACATCCCCTACATCTTCTAGTCTACCATTGTAAGAGTTCGCACGACTTAGTCAACTATGCTAGAGCCCATAGTAGCTTGTGGCTGCACATGGAAGTTTCTAGTATGAATAATCTCATGATCCCGTTGAGCCTGGATGGCGGTCCATAAAGAAAAACAGGCAATCGCTGGAATACCCAGGTGCCTCAATCCACCCAGATGTTTGTTCAAGTTCCACCTTAGATAAATCATTAATTTAACAATCTCACATCTATCATCGATACACTCACCCAATCCACGTCTAATAGCATAGCATGGCAATATAAGCAACGCATAGAAGTAACTCCCAAAGGTTTGATAATAAAACAGGCAATGGGTACTACCTCATCTACTTCCCAAAACCCACAATTTAATTAGATCCTATTCATGCAATGTTTGAGGATTGATCTAATGCAATAAAAACTGGGTAGTAGGAGGTATGATCAAAGTGTTACTTGCCTTGCTGATGATCCGCGAAACCTAGAGATTCAAAGTAGCAAGCGGCGCACTCCGGGTACTCTATTGCAAACAAACAAGCATACAATAAGTACTCAACTAATGCACAGGTAAAACTCAAATGAGATATCTAACCAGAAAGTTCAACTTAAGAACTCCGGTTTGCAAAAAGAATCAAAACGAACGAAGCAATGAAAGTCAAACGGCAAAAGAAACAAGCTTCGTTTACTAATCTGGATCTAGGTCAAATTTTACAAAAGCAAAAACTTGTTTGATTTGGTTAAACGGAAAGATGGTTTCGAGACGAAACTCCACGCGCTTGAATCGCCTGATTCCGATAAACGAGCGAAAAGTTATAATAGAACGAAAATCAGATCTGAAATCGCGATAATAAATAATCGCAGAAAATCCGAGAAAAAGAAAAACGACGAACAGATTAACGAACGAACGTTCGTTTTCTATAACTAAACGGTGAACGCGTCCGTTAAAACAAACGAACGAGCGAACGCTCGCTAAATAAACTAAACCGGAAATAAACTGATCTAATAAAAAATGGATCTAAAAAAACCGACGAAAAACCGAACGGAAAACCAAACAGTTTTCCGGGGAAAACCGGCGGCGGTGGCGAGGTCAATCTTGGCGGTGGCAGTGGCGGGGTCCGGTGGCGGGGCGGCGGCTCTGGCGTGCGGCAGCGCGGGGCGGTGGCGTCGGGCGGCGGGGCGGCATGGGGTGGCGGCGTCTGGGCGGCGTGGGGCGGCGGCGGCAACGCGCGGCGGCGGAGGGCTAGGGTTAGGGTTAGGCGGCGCGGCGGCTTGGGGCTTAACGGGCTCGGGGCGGTGCTATATAAAGGCCGGCCAAAAGAGTCTGGGCCGAAACCGGCTCTAAGTCGGTTGCGCGTTTTTTTAAGTAGTTACACGTAGAAAAACAAATAAAAGAAATACTAAACGGAATCCAAAAATCCTGAAATAAATTTTCCCCGACTTCTAACATCAAGCCGAACAGGATGAACATTTATTTGGAGCCTAAATGCAATTTTGAAAAACGCGCATTTTTCCTAAATTCAAATAAAATAGCAAATAACTCCAAAATAAAATCTTATTTGATTTTTTATTAAATCCTCAATATTTCTTTATGTTGGGAAAGTCATTTTATTCCCTCTCTCATATTTTTATAATAGAAATAATTGAAGATAAAATAAATAAAATCAACTGATCCTATTTTCAAATTTGAGAAAACTCAAATATGAAAATAACGAAATCCCCAACTCTCTCCGAGGGTCCTTGAATTGCGTAGAATTTCTAGGATCAACCAAAAGCAAATAAAATATGATATGAAGAGATGATCTAATGTATAACATTCCAAATTGAAAATTTGGGATGTTACAGAAACTTTGGCTGTAGCGTGTGATTTTACATTTTTTTTACTGGAAAGTCAAATGTGTCTGAAACTTTTTGCACATTACTTATGTATAAATTTTTCAAATTTTCAAATTTATTCCATAATTTTTGGAGATACAGAAGTTTACTAAACCTTCAGATTACTATAGACTGTCCTATTTTAGACAGACTGTTTGTTTTTCCTGTGTTGTTTGCTTATTTTGATGAATCTATGGGTAGTATCGGGGGTATGAACCATGGTGAAGTTGGAATACAGTAGATATAGTTCTAATATGAAATTGGAATGAGTTTGCAACAGTACCTAAAGGTAGTGATTTGCTTTATTATACTAACGGATCTCACAAAGTTTTTGTTAAAGTTTTTTGTGGATGAAGTGTTCGAAGAACGAGGAGTTACCGATGTGAGAAGAATAAAGAGAGGCAAGAGCTCAAGCTTGGGGATGCCCAAGGCACCCCAAGTAAATATTCTAAGGATACTCAAGCATCTAAGCTTGGGGATGCCCCGGTTGGCATCCCATCTTTCTTCTTCAACAATTATCGGTATACCTCGGTTTTTGTTTTGTTCACATGATTTGTGTCCTTTGTTTTTTTGTTCTTCCTTTATGAACCATGCTAGTATGAGATAGCCCTTCATTGATTTATAGAATGCTTCATGTGCTTCACTTATATCTTTTAAGTATGATCTTATAGAATTGCTCTTTGTGCTTCACTTAAATCTTTTGAGTATGGTTTTATAGAATGCTTCGTGTGCTTCACTTATACATTTTGAGCTTGGACATTGGTTAGTTTATATTAATTGTAGAAATGCTCCATGAACTTCACTTATATCTTTTGGAGTATGAATAATACTATCATCTAAAGCGGGTTTGGAAGAGTGTCAACTCTAGGAACTAGTGATCCCGCTATTCCGAATGAGAAGAATTTTGCTTATGTGGAGAGTAGAAAAATTTCTATGCTTGTAGATCATGAAAAGAATGCTTTTATGTGATGGTTATATTGTTGAATTCATTCATGATCTACTGAAAATTATTATGAGAGGAATATATGCTTGTAGGAGTTGCAATAATATCAAGTTTCCTCTCTATGTGCTTAAAGTTTTGAAGTTATACTTGTTTTGTCCTTCCTATGCTAGTTGATCTTGTTCCCATAAATTGTGTGCTCACAAAATCCCTAGGCATAGGAGGGTTAGGTTTAAATGTGCTAGTCATATTCTTCATGATGCTCTCTTTATGTTCAAGTCTTATCTTTCATGTGAGCATCATTGAAATCATCATGCCTAGCTAAAAGGCATTAAAGAAAAGCGCTTGTTGGGAGACAACCCAATATTTACCCTTATTTGTGTGTTTACATGATTAAGCTACTGTAGTAATCATGTTTTATAGCTTTTGTTTCAATAAAGTGCCAAGTAAGACCTTTGGTAAGACTTGGGTGAAAGTTAATGTGATCTTGCTGTAAAAAACAGAAACTTTGCGCTCACGAGATTAGCTGCCATTTTTTTACAGAAGAGTGATTTGGTGCTGATTCTTTTTGCAGAAGATTAATAGACAAATTCCTCACTACCACCAATTTATTTCATAATTTTTTGAGTAGCAGAAATTATGGTTAGTTCATATCATTACAGACTGTTCTGTTTCTGACAGATTCTGTTTTCATTGCATAGTTTGCTTGTTTTCTAGTTTCTATGACTTATATTCCTCAATATAAATTATAGAAATGATATGGTACAGTAGGCATTGTGTGAGAACAATTGATCTTTGTCTTTGACAGTACCAAGGTGAATGGTTTACTCTTTATCATACTAACCTATCTCACGAAGTTCCGTTAAGTTTTGTGTGATTGAAGTTTTCAAGCTTTGGGTGAGATATCGATATGAGGAGAATAAGGAGTGGAAAGACCCTAATGCTTGGGGATGCCCAAGGCACCCCAAGGTAATATTCAAGGAAGACTCAAGCGCCTAAGCTTGGGGATGCCCCGGAAGGCATCCCCTCTTTCGTCTTCAAAACTATCGGTATACCTTACTCGGAGCTATATTTTTATTCGTCACATGATATGTGTTTTGCTTGGAGCGTATTTTAAATTTTACTTGCTGTTTGAATAAAATCATTGGATCTGAAATCTTAAATGAAAAAGAATCCTCCCATGGCTAGTTAATTATTTGACTACTCAGTGTCCTTCACTCATATCTTTTGGAGTAGTTTGTCATTACTCACGTGCTTCACATATATCCTATGAGTAAATGGTTGAATGAATTGAATATCATAAATCTCAATTTATATATGTTTCATATGCTTATACCATGGGGAGTAATGACTTCACATAGAATAAGTATAGTTAGTAAACTTATTGAAAGTTAGCAAACGTAGAATTGGTCACTTGAACAATTCATGAAAGAATATTGAAGGAAGAGAGATTTCACATATAAATATACTATCTTGGACATCTTTTGTAATTGTGAGCACTCATTAAAATATGACATGCTAAAAGGTTGACGTCGGACAAGGAAGACAACGTAGGTGTCGGTGTACTAGAGTAGGGGTACCCTAGTATCCCGAACTTGTGCACGGGCAGTCGCAGCATCCCGCGGCAAGGCTTGCCGGGTGACCGCCAAGGTCCTCCGTGGTTCCTTTGGAGCCATTCAAGAACAAAGTGTCCAAGCTCAAGAAGACAAGACCCCGGCAAGAGGAGCTTGCCGGGAAGGCTAACAAAAGCATCCCAAGACCCCGGCAAGAGGAGCTTGCCGGGAAGGCCACCCAAGGCATTTCAAGGAACTTGCCGCGGCGCACCACGCGTCCCGGCAAGGCCCGGTGAGCGACAAGCTCCCGGACGCGACAAGACAACGACGCGGCAAGGCGCTTGCCGCGGCAAGACACCACTGTGCCCGCGCTCCAGCACATCCACCAACGTGTCGCTCTGGGACCCCTCCAGGCGTACGTGGCGGAAGGCTGTGCAGCTTGCGGTGCGCGGTGGCAAGCGGCGCTGACAAGATCGCCATCGTGGCGAACGGTGGCGTCCCTGGCGGTCCCTTTTCACACTGTTTAGGCGACACAGACAGGCATTTAAGGCCCTTGTCCCCTGCCGTCAGGGTTAGGTATGATACACTGTAGCAGGTATGTGCCTACCACAGCACCTTTCCATTTTTGCCCTTTACCTCCGTTGCCACCTGTCGTGACCCCTTGAGCATATAAAAGGAGGCAACGTAGAGGGGGGTTCGGAAAAACACTCACGCTCGGTCTCGCTAGCTGCTGGTGTGTACTGTAGCACTCCGCTCCCGAGCAAGAAATCAATACAAACCACAAAGCAGGAGTAGGGTTTTACGCATCCGTGCGGCCCGAACCTGGGTAAATCGCTCGCGTGCATCGCCTCGATTTGCTCTTTGCACGATCTCCGCCCCCGCCGAACCAAAAGGGACCCGGTCCGCCGGTCCCATAGGTGCCCGTGGATCAGTACCCCGGCATCTTTGGCGCGCCAGGTAGGGGGCGTCGAAGTTGTGTGAACCAGATCCGGCGTTCTCGCGAGCTAGATCTTCATCATCTTCATCAACATGCCGCCGAAGAAGAAGGTTTCGGAGGCAGCTGCTCCGTCCGCGCCGAGCCCACCATCGCCGGAGCAAACGGCTGATGGGGCAGGCGCCGGCGGAAGAACGGCGTCGACGAGGGAGCTCACGGTGCTGCCAGGTCCAAGGACAAGGCTGCGCTGCCCATCGGCGGCGTAGCCGGCTCCCACAACGACCGGGCGCACTCCAAGACCTCGGCGTCCGCATGCACCGCGCCCATCTCAGGAGGCGCGGGACCGGCAGCGTCATGGTACTCACGGTACCATGCGTTCGCTAGATCAAGATCGAGCTGGTGGATCTCGGAGCGCTCAGGACCACCATGCACGTCAACCTGCTGGCGCGAGCGAGACACGGTCGCCTGGACGGGATACTGCTCCTTCTAATGGTTAGAAGTCCGAGCATATCCCGCTCCTCGCACCGTTCGCCACCGCCACCCGCCACTGCAGCAGAAGCTTTGGCGCGAGCTCAGCTGCTCCTAGATTACCCTCCAACGGCGGACAAGATCGACGACTGGAGGGCCACCATCCAGAGTCTCATCGGCTTCGCCAACGGCGACACTCCACGGCAGCCGAGCATCGCAGCCGCGGCAAGCCAGCCAGGCACGAGCCGGAGACGACAAGACTGGTGGGGGTGCAACTACTGTGCACTCTCCGCCCCGAAGGCCAAGATCGCCGACTCGCCGGATCCACCTCGACAGCGACTCCACCGCGTCGTCAGATCCGCGAGCTCGTCGCGATCAGCGCCAAGTTCTTCAAGAACGACAACAAGAAGACGCTCGTACTCGCATCGAGCGCCGAAGAAGCGCGACGTCAATCAGACCAGCGCGCTGGGCCCTCTGTTGACATGCATGCGCCAGGGGAACCAGGCGACTTGCCGTACGCGGTAGGTTGCCCTGCGTTCACTCGTGAGCTGCGGCAAGTCCAGTGGCCCAGTACGAAGAACTTCAAACCAGATGTACCAGAGAAGTACGACGGCAAATCGCATCCGTCAGAGTTCCTCAGCATCTACACCATCGCGGTGTAGGCTGCTGGGGGGCGGGACGACAAGATCCTTGCCAACTACTTCCCGTTGGTGCTCAAGCCCAACGTCAGGTCCTGGCTCATGCACTTGCCAGACAACTCCATATCCTCCTGGGCTGATCTATGCCATCAGTTTGTCGGCGCCTTTACAGGCGGCCACAAACCTCATGGCCAAGAGAGTGATCTTCATCTACTCGTCCAGAAGGAAGGAGAGCCCCTGCGCAAGTATATTCAGAGGTTCAGTCGTGTACAGTACAACATCCCAGACGTCCACCCCGCCGCGGTCATCAGCGCGTTTCATCAGAACGTGCGTAACCGCAGGATGCGGGAGGAGATGGCGATGTGCAGGATCAGAGACGTCAGTGAGCTATATGCCCTGGCCGACAAGTGTGCACGCGCTGAGGAAGGGAGGAGACTCCCCGGAGAGAAGATGGGAGCAGAAGGATCTGACAGTGAGGATATTGCCCCGGCAAAGAAAAACGGGCGGCGGAACAGGAAGAAGAAAGGCAAAGAGGTGCTAGTCGTTGAGCAGCCCGCAACGAAGGTGGCGCCAAGAAGGCCAGTTGGTAGCTCCGGCAAGGAGTTGCCGCGTGCACCAACTGCCAGGCTGTGGCAGTCGCCGACAAGCAGGACGGCTCCGACAAGCAATATTGCAAGATTCACCGCACCAAGGGCCATGACCTCCAGAGCTGCAAAAGGTCGAGCAGCTTGTCCAGCAGCAAAAGGCTGAGTACGAGCGCGCGACAAGGAGAGGGCCCAAGGAGGTGCTGAGAATCGGCAAGAAGCGCGCCGGCCGGGGAGGACGCCGCGGCAAGGCCAAGCAGCGGCAAGGAGATAGACCTCCCCGCGGCCGCGACAACGATGAAGACGACGACGACGAAGACATGGATGATGTCGAGACCAGTGAGCAGGAGTTTCAGAAAGCCACAGAGGTCTTGTGCGTTGACGGCGGTGCTTTCTGCATACTTCACACCGCCAACTCAAGCAGTGGGTGCGGGAAGTCAATGCAGCGGAACCACCTGTCGAATCGCGCAAACTTCTGAAATGGTCCAGCACGCCTATCATCTTTGACATTGAGGACCACCCTGATCGCACAACTGCGGTCGGGTGTTTGCCGATGTTGGTTTCACCAACTATCCGCAACCTCAAGGTCACCAAGATGCTAGTTGACGGCGGGGCCGGCTTGAACCTGATCTCCTCCGCTGTACTCCAGAAACTCCAGATCCCTGACAGCGAGCTCGAAGAGACCGGCACATTCCAAGGAATCAACCGGGAAGGAGCAAGCCGAAGGGGAAAGTCACGCTGCCGGTAACATTTGGCAGCGAGCTGAACTTCAGGACTGAGAGGGTCACATTTGGACGTTGCCGATATTCCATTGCCTTACAATGGGATACTTGGCCGTCCAGCACTCGCCAAGTTCATGGCAGCCTCTCATTACGCATATAACCTGCTGAAGATGCCAGGCCCGATAAGCGTCATCTCTGTCCCTGGCGACAAGAAGGATGCCCTTATCTGCGCTGACAAGATCTACCGGGAAGCAGCAGCCACAGCAGATCGCAAGCCACTTGCCGCTGAAGCTCCCGGGGGAAAGAAGACCAAGTCCGGCAAGAGCTCTGATGCCCACTCCGGCAAGCGCACCTCTTCGGAGTGCTACGCTGCCGTCAAGGACGCACCATTGAGCTCCACTGGCAAGTGTAAGAAGACGATGGCAGCTCCGCCAAAGACGAAATAGGTGTCCGCCAAGGAGGACGGCACTGGTGGTACCTTCACCATCAGTGCCACTCTCGACCCTAAATAGGAAAGCGCGCTCGTTGCTTTCCTGCGGGCGAATGTCGACGTATTTGCATGGCAACCGTCTGACATCCCCGGTGTTCCCAGGAAAGTAATCGAGCACCACCTTGCTGTTTGTCCTCATGCGCGGCCCGTCAAGCAGAAGGTCAGGAAGCAAGCAGTGGAGCGCCAAGAATTCATTGCAGAAGAAATCAAGAAACTGGAAGCAGCAGGCCTTGTCAGAGGAGTGCTCCATCCTACGTGGTTGGCCAATCCTGTAGTCGTGCGCAAGGCAAATGGGAAATGGAGACTTTGTATCAATTTCACTGATGTTAACAAAGCTTGTCCCAAAGACCTGTTTCCTTTGCCACGCATTGACCAGATTGTTGACTCCACAGCCGGATGTGATTTGCTTTCATTTCTTGACGCATACTCAGGATACCATCAGATCTTCATGGCAGAAGAGGATGAGGAGAAAACCGCATTTATTACTCCATGTGGCACGTACTGTTTCGTACGAATGCCTTTCGGATTAAAAAAATGCTGGTTCAACATTCGCAAGAGTAGTCCATGTCGCTCTTGAGCCGCAAATACACAGAAATGTGGAAGCCTACATGGATGATATAGTGGTCAAGAGCAAGGACAGAGCAACCCTGATTCAAGATTTAGACGAGACCTTTGCAAATCTGCGCAAGATCAGCCTCAAGCTCAACCCCGAGAAGTGTGTGTTTGGAGTCCCCTCCGGCAAGCTTCTCGGGTTCTTTGTGTCTCAGCGGGGAATTGAAGCCAATCCCGACAAGATCAAGGCCATTGAGCAGATTGAAGCACCAAGGCGCGTCAAGGATGTACAAAGGCTTGCCGGTTGCGTGGCTGCTCTCAGCAGGTTTATCTCTCGGTCTGCTGAGCGCGCACTGCCGTTTTTCAAATTATTGAAAAAGGCAGGTCCAATGAAATGGACTCCGGAAGCGGAGGCTGCGCTACAAGACCTGAAGAGATACCTGTCCTCCCCTCCAATACTTGTCGCACCTAAGCCACAAGAGAAGTTGCTGCTGTACATAGCGGCAACCAATCAAGTGGTTAGTGCTGCGTTAGTAGCAGAGAGGGAGGTAGATGATGAGCCAACAACCATGGCAAGCGCATCCAGCGACAAGCAGGGGGCTTCCCCGACAAGCTCTGGTCCCGACAAAGATGGATCTGCGCAGATGCACGAAGAGATACGGAAGAAAATGGTGCAACGCCCAGTTTACTTTGTCAGCTCCCTTCTACAGGGGGCTAGGTCAAGGTACTCTGGCATGCAGAAATTGCTTTTCAGCCTTCTCATGGCCTCGAGAAAGCTGCGCCATTACTTCCAAGCACATGAGATCACAGTTGTCACTCGCTTTCCGCTGAAGAGGATACTGCAAAATCCAGAAGCGACAGGCAGGATTGTTGAGTGGGCACTGGAACTGTCAAGCTTTGGCCTCAAGTTTGAGAGCACTTCAACTATCCAGAGCAGGGCATTGGCAGAATTCATAGCAGAATGGACGCCAACACCAGATGAAGAAATTCCAGAAACGAGCATCCCCGACAAGGAAGCAAGCAAAGAGTGGCTGATGTACTTTGATGGTGCCTTTTCACTGCAAGGCGCCGGCGCTGGTGTGCTGCTTGTCGCACCCACCGGAGAGCACCTCAAGTACGTAGTCCAGATGCACTTTCCCAAGGAGCAAGCAACAAACAATACTGCAGAGTATGAGGGCTTGCTTGCCGGTCTCCGGATCGCAGCAGACCTTGGGATCAAGAAGCTCATTGTCAGGGGTGACTCACAGCTTGTCGTCCGCCAAGTAAACAAGAGCTACCAGAGTCCGTTGATGGAAACTTACGTCGACGAAGTGAGAAAGCTAGAAGAGCACTTTGACGGCCTACAAATGGAACATGTTCCAAGAGCTCAGAACGCCATTGCAGATGGCCTGTCAAAGTGCGCCGCACTTAAGTTACCTGTGGAACCAGGGATCTTTGTGCTCAAGCTGAATCAACCGTCCGTAACGCCATCAACTGGACAGAGCAAGAAGAGGAAGTTGGTTTCTGGTGACTATTTGCCGGCAGAGCTTCCCGAAGCCGCCGCCAAGAAGGTCCCCAAGATTAATGCCAAGAGCGCTGCGGAGCAGTCTGCTCCGGCAAGCCCTAGGGTTTGTTCCGTTGAAGCAGAAGCTCCCGACAAGTTTTGCTCCGGCAAGCTTGCCGGGGAACGTCATGCTCCGGCAGAGCCGCAGGTTCTTGCCGTAGAAGTGGATGTTCCCACAGCAGTCCCCAAGATCAATGCCAAGAGCGCTGAGGAGCAGTCTGCTCCGGCAAGCCCTAAGGTTTGTTCCGTTGAAGCGGAAGCTCCCGACAAGTTTTGCTCCGGCAAGCTTGCCGGGGAACGTCAAGCTCCGGCAGAGACCCAGGTTCTCGCCGTAGAAGCGGACGTTCCCGCAGCCGCAGATTCGCCTTTAGTCCTTGTTGTCGAGCCACAAGCTCCAGCATGGGCGCAACAGATTGTCCATTTCCTTCAGACAGGAGAGCTTCCCGAAGAGCAAGAAGAAGCGGAAAGAGTAGCCCGGCAGTCAAGTATGTACCAGTTTGTCGACAAGACACTGTACAGAAAAAGGCTCAACGGTGTGAAACTGAAGTGTATTCCCCGGGAAGACGGACAAAAGCTGTTGGCAGAGATACATGGAGGTATATGTGGTCACCACATTGGCGCAAGAGCACTTGTCAGCAAAGCATTTTGGCAAGGTTTCTTCTGGCCAACAGCCCTCCAGGATGCAACGGCACAAGTAACCAAGTGTGAAGCGTGCCAGTTTCATTCCAAGCAGATACACCAACCAGCTAAAGCTCTCCAGACGATCCCTTTATCCTGGCCATTTTCGGTCTGGGGGATCGACATCCTCGGCCCCTTTCCCCGAGCTGTCGGGGGCTTTGAGTACTTGTACGTTGCAATCGACAAGTTCACAAAGTGGCCGGAAGTGGAACCAGTGAGGAAGGTGACAGCACAGTCAGCAGTCAAGTTCTTCAGGTCGATTGTTTGCCGCTTCGGGATCCCTAACAGGATAATCACCGGCAGCGGTACACAATTTACGAGCCGCACCTTCATGCAGTACGTCCAAGATCTTGGCGCCAAGGTCTGCTTCGCTTCTGTTGCTCACCCGAGAAGCAACGGTCAAGCGGAGAGGGCAAATGCTGAAGTGCTGCGCGGGCTCAAGACCAGAACTTTCGACAAGCTGCACAAGTGTGGAAGAAACTGGATCGAGGAGCTTCCGGTGGTTCTTTGGTCGATCAGGACGATGCCAAATTGAGCCACTGGCCAGACACCTTTTGCTCTAGTCTATGGAGCAGAGGTAGTTATCCCCACGGAACTCGTATACAGGTCACCTCGAGTGCTCGCTTATGATGAGCTTGAGCAAGAGCAGCTGCGACAAGATGACGCGCTGCTCCTTGAGGAAGATCGTCTTCAGGCTGCTGTGCGAGCTGCTCGCTACCAGCAAGCTTTGCGCCGCTACCATAGCCGCAAAGTTAATGCCAGAAGTCTCGAGGAAGGCGACCTTGTTCTTCGGCATGTTCAGTCCGCCAAGAATTCCAACAAGTTGACGCCGAAGTGGGAAGGCCCTTACCGGGTGAAACGAGTCACCAGGCCAGGCGCTGTCCGCCTTGAGACCGAAGATGGCATTCCGGTGAGCAACTCCTGGAACATTGAGCATCTTCGTAAGTTTTACCCGTAAGGCGCGGTTGTCGGAACCTGTTCCGGCAACCACCTTTTGTACAAGTCTTGCCGCTGTTGCATGTAATCCTTTATACAAAGCCGGGCGCAGATCCCGTGCATAAGTAAAGCTCATGTGCTCCGCACATTTTGTCGATTTTATGCTTTCTATTTTTTGGCATATATAATCTGACACTTTGTGCAGCACCTACTCCACGGTAAGCAGTAACGAGCCATAAGGCTCCATATCTTTATTTTCTCTTCTTTCTTTTCTCTTAAGAAAAGGAAGGTTCCCTCACCCACAAGTTTGCCGGGGGGAAAGGAGAAGACGATGGTATGGACCAGGCGTCGTTCAAGAAAGTTTCGCCTTGCCGGGAAGCAAACAACAGAAAAGCTAAGTTGCCAAAGTTTGAGCAATCAAATTTTTTAAATTCTAAGTTATCTTCCTTGAACTACCGCACTTTGTATGGAAAACCTGTGCGCAGAGGAACCAACTCATAGCTAGTTGCGCCTTTACTTTGTCTCGAGTCCGCTCAACAACTTAAGTGAGCTGCTAGCGCCCTTACTTTGCTTCGAGTCCGCTCAGCAACTTAAGTGAGCTGCTAGCGCCCTTACTTTGTTTCGAGTTCGCTCAGCAACTTAAGTGAGCTGCAACTAGTTGTGACAAGGTTTCTTGTCGGTAGCGGCACCGCCAGCAGGCTGCTGACGTCCCGCACTCAGCGCTCGCGGCCCAGGTGCCTGCACCGGCAAGTTCCCTAAAAGCGTAGGGTAAAAAGACATACAAAGGGAGGGATCAAGTAAAGGGAATAACGTTGCAATAACTACCCAGAATAAAAGTTATATTACAAGGATAACTTGTCGCGGCTCTAATAGTCTGTTTTCATAACATGGTAAACAGCGACAAGGAAAGGAGAAATGGGCGGCCTAATCTACGCAATCGCCTTCGACCCGCTTGATCCCGCTCACCTTGTCCACAATGGGTGCGACAAGGGCCTTGAGCTCCTCCAGATCAACCTCCGGCGGCAAGGTCCTGAGGATGTTGGTGAGGCGGAGGCCCGGATTGCGGAAGGCCACCTTCATCAACACTTTCTCGAGGGCTCCTGCGCAGATCTTGCGCGATTCGTCGGCCAGCTGGTTGGGGATCCTCTCCCGGAGTCGCTGGAGGGCTGTCGCCATGCCCTTGAAGAACAGGACGAGCTTGGCACTGGGCTGGAGGTTGTCGTCGAAGGGATACCCAAGATCTTCCATCCCCAGCTGCGCCAGCTCCTTGTCGATATCTGTGACGGCGTTCACCAGACTCTCCGTCCAGTGCGTCACAGTCTCCCTGAAGGTGTTCTGGGCGGCGGCAGCGCTCTCCAGCAGCGCCTTGTCGGCCTTGATTTCCTCCTTCAAGGCCGCCTCCCGCTTCTTGGCGCTGTCCAGAGTCTTGGTCAAGGTGGTTAGCTTCAACTCAAGATCCACGTTGGAGACCTTGGCGGCGCTAAGCTCTCTGCCCTTCTCGGCGATATCGGCTTCGAGCTGCGCCACCTTCGTCTTCAACTCCTCCTTGGCAGCCTCGGCGGCAGCGGCGGCGTCCTCTGCTTGTTTGAGGGCTCCACTGAGCTTTTCCTCGCGCAAGGCAAGCTCCTCCTCGTGGGCGTCGAGATTGACCTTCCGCTGCGCCAGCTCGCCCTCCTCCGCGGCTAGCTTCACAGCGGCAAGTCGCTGCAGCTCTTCGGCTTCGGCCTTCTCGAGGAGAAAGGCCTTCTGCGCTTCAGCGAGCTGCTCCCGCTCCTCCGCCAGGGATCGGACGGCTTCCCGGTGGAAACCCCCGAGCTCTTCCGCGCGTTTTTCAATGTCTTCTCCCGCCTTCGCGACAAGCGCCTCGCGGGATTCCAGCTTGGCTTGCCGCGCGCGGTAGAGCAACATCAACTTTCGCAGCAGCCGCTCTTCTTCGGGCTCGTTGCTGCTGCTTGGCGCGTCGACCAGCTTCAACCCCGCGGAGGCAAGCACTTCTCCATCGAAGATCTCCCCCTCGACCGGCGCCCTGGAGCTTGACGCCCAGGGGAGATTGATGAAGACGCCTTCGCCGGCCTTCAAGTAAACGCCCGGCTGGGGCTCCTCGGTGCTTGGCGCTGCGGCTTCGGCGGACGGGTCGGTGGTCGGTGTAGCGCCTGGCGCTCCTGCGGCCTCTGGGCCGTCAGTACGATCGCTAGATCCCTCGCCAGTCGCCGCGGCGCCAGCCTTGGCGGCCTCGGCGCCGGCGGGATCACCCGCGCCGGCTACGTCCTCGGCGGCGGCCTCGGTCTCCATCCGCTCCGCAGCAGATGGGTCTGGCAGCCGGCAAGGGGAAAAGAGTCAAGCAAAGTCCAGCAAAAACTCAAGAAGATCAAAAGAAGAAGAACCCAAGGGAAGTTTTGAAGCAAGAGGAGTACCTGCACCAGGCTCTGCAGTAGTGGTCTCCGCCGTCGGGGGGCCGCTGGTGCCGTCCCTTGCCGGAGAACCCTCCCTTGCCGGAGACTTCTCCCTTACCGGGACGCCCTCCCTTGCCGGAGAGTTCTCCCTTGTCGGGGAATTCTCCCTTGGCTCCTGGTGGGGCTGCACGGCTCCTACACAAGTCAACAAGCAGATATCAGCAAAGACAAGTACCCATGCACGCCTCGCCGCGGAAAGTAATTCACACACTTACACTGGGGGCTGCCCTGGAGGAAAGTCGCCGGCTCCGGCAAGGTTGTCTCGGGCGCGCCACCTGCTGTCGCAGTGGGCTCGGTCTCGATGATGATCACCGGGGCCTTAGCTCTCTTTGCCGCTCTCTGGGCCAGAGTCCTAAAGAGGAACAAGTTCAGAAGAAAAGCAAGTGAGAAACAAGATCAACAGCAAGAATTGAGGAACCACAAGTACAGCAAGAGAAGCTTACTCTTCTTCTTCTTCCTCGTTGGAGCTTAACGCGGAGAAGTCGAAGCCCGGCGCGCGCCCGGCGGGAGGAGGCAGAGGAGAAGTTTCCCTTGGCCGCTTGGCGGGAGCAGTGGCGGCGGTCTGAGACGACCCCGCTCCGGCTGTCGGTGCGGCGTGAGCAGCGGCAGGAACTGAAGCGGTGGTCCGGCTAGACTCCGCTCCAGTTGCCGTCGCAGCATGAGGCGCTCCCACGGCAACAGTGTTTGCCGCGGTGGAGCGTGTCACGCGGCGCGGCGACTGTTGACCCACTTGCCGCTCCGCCATGTCACCGACCTTGCGGAGACGCCTTCTTGGTGGGGATGGAGGCTCTGCTTCTGGTGGGCTGTCTGAAGACGAGGTGGAAGAAGAGTTGATTTCCAACTAGCCGCTCGTGTCCTTGGCGGGCTCGCTCGGCTCGGCGTCGCGCCCGACAAGATCCTTCTTGCCGGCAGGCTCCCCTCACTCGGCACGGCTTGCCGCCTCCGCTGCATCTGCCTCCTCCATAGTGAATCCAAACTCGCCCGCGGCTGCGGCTGCTGCTGCCTCCTCCAGCCTAGTGGCGATGAGCGCCATCTCCGCATTCGTGGTGTCGCGGGTGAGGCCGTCCTTCTCGTCGGGGCGGATTGCCACTTCCACCAAGTTGTCGAAGAACTGCTGCACGACCTCGTCTGCAGGCTCCTGCCAAGTTGGCACAATCCCGTGCGAGTCGCACTCCGGCATCATTGCGCGGATGCAGTCGAGCGTGGAATTGTTGCACAAAGGCACGACGCCCCCTGGCAACCTGAACACCTCGGGATGCTGGGGGTCATATTTGAACAGCTCCTGCAGCATCGCGTTGAGCTCCAGGACTGTGAAGTTCTAATTGAGGCCCGGCCGCAGCCTCATGATGTTTGCCGCATTCTTGAACTCCCAAGTTGGCCTCCCCCGTTCCTGCAGGGGGGCGATGCGGCGGCGAAGGAAGTCTGCGCCAACAGCACCAACAGTAAGCCCGGCAAGCCTGAGGCGCAGGATCCTGGTGACGGCGATCTTCAGCCTGTCGTCCTCCGGGGCCACGTCGCTTCAGTCGCTGCCGCGTGCAAATGGGGTTCGGCGCCGGGTGGTGAATGGCTGCGGGCTCTCCTCGTCAATCCAGCACCAATCAGCCCTCCACTCCTCCCACTTGTCGCGGAACTCTCCCTCCAGATAGGTCTCTTTCTTGCCGGCCCTTGAGATCCAGGCGATTCCGCCGGATAGAGCCTCTCCTCTCTCTACTCAGGGTATGAAGAAGTGGCGGAAGAGGTCTACGTTGGGAAGGACTCCGACAAAGTTTTCGCAGAGGTGTGCGATAGCTGCCATTGTCAGGACGGCATTGGGGGTGAAGTCAAGGAGGTGGAATCCATAGGTATTCATGATGTCGCAGAAGAAATCAGAAAAAGGAGAGCAAAAAAGGGGTATCCACTCGGAGCCTTCTTCCAAGCGGCGGCGGGGAGTACCTTTGTGCGCGGATGCGCGCGCGTCTCCGCCGACCAGAACAGGTAGTAGTTCTCCCTCAGCTCCTTCGCGCCAAGCTTGGGGGGGAAGACGGACCGCTCCTTCCGCAGCGCCGCGAGCCGCTGCGCCTCGGTCGTCTTCACGGCCTTCCCCTTGTCGGCTTTTGGAGCCATGGCGGAAGCAGTGGAGGAGGTCGACGGCGTGGTGGTGCTGGTGGCAATGGGGGGTGAAGCGCTGCTCTCTCTCTCTCAGCTTCGGGAAGGCGAGGGAGCGGCGGAGATTTCTGAGATTGGAACGGCAACAGGCGAGTGGGCCAACTGCCCCTGTTTCCTCTGCTTATAAAGGGGGAGGGGGCGGACGTTCCGCATTTCCGAATAAAGAAACCCCCACGATCTCTCCCACGATGCCGCATTCAACGCGTGCCGTTCGGGGAGGGCACGGTGGATACGGAGTGAGATTGGGCGTAACCTAGGCCGCGCGTGCCCGTGCACTGTTTTGGGCCTGGCCCAACAGCGCTTGGCACCGTGTATGGCCCAGGCCCGGGGGCTCCTGTCGGTGTACTAGAGTAGGGGTACCCTAGTATCCCGAACTTGTGCACGGGCAGTCGCAGCATCCCGCGGCAAGGCTTGCCGGGTGACCGCCAAGGTCCTCCGTGGTTCCTTTGGAGCCATTCAAGAACAAAGTGTCCAAGCCAAGAAGACAAGACCCCGGCAAGAGGAGCTTGCTGGGAAGGCTAACAAAAGCATCCCAAGACCCCGGCAAGAGGAGCTTGCTGGGAAGGCCACCCAAGGCATTTCAAGGAACTTGCCGCGGCGCACCACGTGCCCCGGCAAGGCCCGGTGAGCGACAAGCTCCCGGACGCGACAAGACAACGACAGCGGCAAGACGCTTGCCGCGGCAAGACGCCACTGTGCCCGCGCTCCAGCACATCCACCAACGTGTCGCTCTGGGACCCCTCCAGGCGTACGTGGCGGAAGGCTGTGCAGCTTGCAGTGCGCGGTGGCAAGCGGCGCTGACAAGATCGCCATCGTGGCGAACGGTGGCGTCCCTGGCGGTCCCTTTTCGCACTATTTAGGCGACACAGACAGGCATTTAAGGCCCTTGTCCCCTACCATCAGGGTTAGGTATGATACACTGTAGCGGGTAGCTGTGCCTACCACAGCACCTTTCCATTTTTGCCCTTTACCTCCGTTGCCACCTGTCGGTGACCCCTTGAGCATATAAAAGGAGGCCCATGTGCAACGTAGAGGGGGGTTCGAAGACACTCACGCTCGGTCTCGCTAGCTGCTGGTGTGTACTGTAGCACTCCGCGCTCTCGAGCTAGAAACCAATACAAACCACAAAGCAGGAGTAGGGTTTTACGCATCCGTGCGGCCCGAACCTGGGTAAATCGCTCGCGTGTATCACCTCGATTTGCTCTTTGCACGATCTCCGCCCCCGCCGAACCGAAAGGGACCCGGTCCGCCGGTCCCATAGGTGCCCGTGGATCAGTACCCCGGCAAATGGGTTATGTTTTCTTATATCCGAAATAAAGTATATTGTCTTGGATCATCCAACATGTTGAGCTTGCTTTTCCCCCTCATGCTAGACAAATTATTTGCACCAAGTAGAGATACTACTTGTTCTTCCAAACATTCCTTAAACCAGTTTTGCCATGAGAGTCCACCATACCTACCTATGGATTGAGTAAGATCCTTCAAGTAAGTTGTCATCGGTGCATGCAATAAAATTTCCCTCTAAATATATATGATCTATTAATGTGGAGAAAATAAGCTTTATACGATCTTGTGATGTGGAAGAAATAAAAGCGATGGACTGCATAATAAAGGTCCATATCACAAGTGGCAATATAAAGTGACATTCTTTTGCATTAAGATTTTGTGCATCCAACCATTAAAGCGCATGACAACCTCTTCTTCCCTCTGCGAAGGGCCTATCTTTTACTTTTATCTTCTACCTTATGCAAGAGTCATGGTGATCTTCACCTTTCCTTTTTACATTTTATCCTTTGGCAAGCACATTGTGTTGGAATGATCCTGATATATATATATATATATATCAAATTGGATGTAAGTTATCATGAACTATTATTGTTGACATTAGCCTTGAGGTAAAAGGTTGGGAGGCGAATCTATAAGCCCCTATCTTTCTCTGTGTCCGATTAAAACTTTGAACCCATAAATATCACGTGAGTGTTAGCAATTGTGAAATATTAAATGATAGTTGAGTATGTGGAGTTTGTTAAACCAAAGCTCTGACATAGACCCTTCCTGAAAATAAGATGAATTGCAATTGTTTGATGACTGAGAATATAGTTTGTTAGTTTCAGGAAAGTTTATGATCTATACTTTAACATGTGAATAGATTGTTACTTGATCATGAAAAGTTTTATGAAGATGAGCTATTTTTATGATATATAATGATGTTACAAAAAGTGATTGAAACTATCATTGATGAAACTTATGCACTTGCTAGCATTCACACTTCATAAATTATTTCTTTTATCATTTACCTACTCGAGGACGAGCAGGAATTAAGCTTGGGGATGCTGATACGTCTCCAACGTATCTATAATTTATGAATTATTCATGCTATTATATTATAAACCTTGGATGTTTTATATGCATTTATATGCTATTTTATATGATTTTTGGGACTAACCTATTAACCTAGCGTCCACGAGGGTGGGGAGCGCGCCCACCCCCCAGGCGTGTGGTCCTACCTCGTGGACGCCTCGGGCACCTCCTTGACGTGAGACCGACGCCAAAAATTCCTATAAATACAGAAACCTTGGAAAATTAACCTAGATCGGGAGTTCCGCCACTAGAAGCCTCCGTAGCCACCGAAAACCAATCTAGGCCCTCTCTGGCACCCTGCCGGAGGGGGCCGTCATCACCGGAGGGCATGGAGGAGGATCCCGGAGGGGCCATCATCACCATGAAGGCCAAGGACCAGATGGAGAACCTCTCCCCATCTAGGGGGAGGCCATGGAGGAAGCAGCACAAGGGGGAGAACCTCTCCTCCTCTCTCTCGGTGGCACCGGAGTGCCATCGGGAGGGGAATCATCGCCGCAGTGATCGTCTTCATCAACATCACCATCATCATCATCACCCTCATCTCTTCTACGCGGTCCACTCTCCCGCACCCCGCTGTAATCCCTACTTGAACATGGTGCTTTATGCCACATATTATGATCCAATGATGTGTTGCCATCCTATGATGTTTTGAGTAGATATCCTTTGTCTTTGGGTTGATTAATGATCTAGACTGGTTGAGTTGTATGTTTTACTTTGGTGCCGTCCTATGGTGCCCTCCGTGTTGCGCAAGCATGAGGGATCCCTACTGTAGGGTGTTGCAATATGTTTATGATTCGCTTATAGTGGGTTGCGTGAGTGACTGAAACACAAACCCGAGTAAGGGGGTTGTTGCGTATGGGATAAAGAGGACTTGATGCTTTAATGCTATGGTTGGGTTTTACCTTAATGATCTTTAGTAGTTGTGGATGCTTGCTAGAGTTCCAATCATAACTGCATATGATCCAAGAAGAGATAATATGTTAGCTTATGCCTCTCCTGTCGGCGTTCTGAGAACGGGGGTCCCCAGACTAGCCTACCTGCGGCCTGCGGCGTGGCTCGAGTGGGGGCCCAGTGCGGCCCAGCCTCATCAGCTCAAGCTCAAGACCCTCGCAAGGGGCCAAGCCTTGCGGGGCGGACGACAGGAGGCTTCCTCAGGAGCAGCCTCATCAGGCAGGCTCGCGAGGAGGCGGAGAGATCAAGGCAGGGGTGCCTCGCGAGGATCCCGTGACGCAAGCCATGACGATCGAGATTAGGCGGGCGCCAGGCGGGCGCCGGCCTACGCAGTGTCCTTGTTTCCCCTTCGGTGCAAAGGGAGCAAGCATAGGCCAAGGCATCGGGCAAAGGTTACCTTTCCGGTGCAACAAGACCAAGACCAGTAGAGCGGCAGGACGGAGGTCATCGTGGAGCCCAAGACGGCGTCATCACCAGTGCTTTTGGCAGCCGAAGACCACCTTTGGTCAGGATAACTTGTACTGGATGTTCCCCTTCAAAATGGTCAATTGTTGGCGCCCTTCTCGCTCATTTTTTGGGAAGAGGACCAGGGCCTCTATAAATAGGACTAGCCCCCGAAAGAAACAAAGGGGGGGGAAAGGGAGAGAGGAGAAAGAAGAAGAGAGAGGTCCAGAGAGAAAGAAAGAGAGAAGAGAAAGAAAGAGAGAAAGGTCCGGACCAAGTAGAACACACTGCACCAGCTCAAGAACACCTCTCGCGAGGCCGTTCTTCCCCTGTATTGTTCATCATCAGCCCCTGAGGCAATCCACTACACCACACACTGGAGTAGGGTATTACACCACATCGGTGGCCCGAACCAGTATAAACCTCGTCTGCCTTATGTGTTCTTCTTTGTAGCCTAGATTTCATGCGAGCCATAGAAGCACGAGTCGGTAGGGGAAAGATCTCCATGCGCACCCCAGAGTTCGAACCTTAAGGGTCTGCCGGAACCCGAAATCCGACACTTGGCGCGCCATGTAGTGGTGCGCCGGAATCTTTCTTCCGCTGTTCGCGTGTGATCTTTCGTCGTGTCCATGGCTGACGCTCGTCGGGCTCGCGCCGAGCGCCGGGCTGCTCTCGCCACCCGCGTCGCCCAGACGGCGCCCGTCGGCGGACGCCCTCGTCGTTCCCCGTCTCCTGCCGCCAACGCCGCCACTGGCCTGGCGGGGAACAAGCAGCAGGCCTCGTCCCAGCATCCTTTGGTGCGGCGAGAGGGCCGCACCGCAACCCCGTCACTGGCTCCAGCCGGTTCGTCGTCCCACGCCCGTCGCGCCCCCACAGACGTGCATGCCGCGCTGCTCCTGGCAAGAGAGCTCCTGCACTACCGCCCCGTCGACGACCTCTACGAGGAATGGCTCGCCCGCATCACCGAGCTTGTCAGCGCCGCAGGGGGCTCTCCTTTGTCGTCCCTCTTGCTGCCTCACCCTCCATTCCGTGTAGGGGGCGAGGATCAGGAGGCGCCTCCGCCACATCCTCCCTAAGAAGGCGCCCTGGCTCCAAGGCGCGCAGCCCCAGGGCGAGACCCTCCACGTCCAGTGCCTGCGCAGCAAGAAGGGAGCTTCCAAGAAATCCCTCGTCCCCAAGAAGGTGCTCGCGCGCTCCCAGCACCGGCGCGCCAAGATCGCGTCCCTGCGCCTCCATGCCGAGACCCCGCGCTGCTCCAAGCGGCAGTGCGTGGTAATCACCAGGAGCAGGCCCAGCACCAGCAAAGGGCGCCGGTGGCCACAGCAGGCTGCTGCACCTTCACCCCTGAGCTATGCGGCGTCACATGGCCAGGCAAGTTCAAGCCTGATCTGCCCCCTCGCTATGATGGCACGGCGGACCCCGCAAAATTCCTGCAGCTCTATGAGCTGGGCATCGAAGCCACCAACAGAGACGAAAAGGTCATGGCGAACTAGTTTCCCATGGCGCTCAAGGACGGCGCCCGCACCTGGCTCCTGAACCTGGCTCCCAACACGATCTCCTCCTGGGACGAGATGCACACTCGCTTCATCACCAACTTCCAGGGCACTCGCGACCGGCCCCCGGCCATAAGCGACCTACGCCGCGTCAAGCAACAGCCAGGGGAAACCCTGCAGAAATACATCCAACGCTTCAACAACGCTCGCCTCAGGATCCCCAGGGTGACTGAGGAAGCCATTATCTCAGCCTTCTCCGATGGCGTGCGCGACATCAAGATGAAGGAGGAGCTGGCAATCTATGAAGACCTATGCACATCCCTGGAGCTGTTCAACTTGGCGACCAAGTGCGCGAGGGCTGAGGAAGGACGCCTCTCCCTCCTCGAGCTCCCGGCTGCTAACCCAGAAGAGAAAAAGCCCAAGGCCAAGGACGTGAAGCGTAAGGGAGCTGCCGTGCTCGCAGCGGAGCCAGACACCAAGCGAGGCAGGGATCAACCTGAGTCATCCAAGGGCAGCCGATACTGCGTGTACCACGACCTCCACACCCACAACACCAACGAATGCCAAGAGCTCAGGGTCGTGCAAGATGGGCGTATCGGCCGACGCCCCGAGCGATACGACAGGGGCTATGGCCGAGGAGGAGGAAGAGGTGGAGGACGATGGGAAGACCATGGCCCTCGCCAAGGGTGGCGTGACCGGCCTCGCGAGGATCGCTGGCAAGACCAGCCTCGCGAGGGAGGCGGGAGGGATCAGCCTCGTGAGGATCGCCTGCACGGCAACGCAGGCCTCCCTCCTCTACCGCCATCACCAAGAAGGAACGAAGACCAACATCAAGACAAGGGGCTGGGGGCTTCCAGGAGCCATGCACAATTGCTTGCATCCTGGGTGGCGCCCAGGCCCCAGCATCATAGCGCATCTTCAAGCAGTTTGCTCGCGAGGTGAATGCAATCCTCCCCAAGCTTGAGGTCACGCGCCCTCTCAGGTGGTCTTCGTGCGCCATCACGTTCAGCTCAGCGGATCAGCTCAAGTGCGCGGCAACGGCCGGAGTTCTCCCGTTGCTTTGCTCCCTAGTCATCAGCAATGTGCAGGTCACCAAGACCCTCGTGGATGGCGGAGCAGGACCCAACGTCCTGTCCGTCGACACGTTTGACAATCTCCAAGTGCCGTATGATCAGCTCCAGCCGACCAGGCCTTTCTCAGGAGTCACTGATGGTTCCACCGTTCCGATAGGGCAAGTTCGCCTGCCAGTCACCTTCAGGCAGCGCAACAACTACCGCACCGAGCTCATTGACTTCCCGAGTACCCAGCCCTAGCCAAGTTCATGGCAGTGACTCACCATGGCTACAATGTCCTCAAGATGCCAGGAAGCGGTGGAGTCATCACCGTACCCTATGAGGAAAGGGACGCGGTGTGTTCACTTGAGCGTGCGTTCCAAGCCGCAGCAATCGAAGACCTAGATCACAGGAGCGGAAGACTTCCCGAGGCGACCCTTAAGAAGAAGAAGGCTTTGCCTGGACCAAGCCATAAGGAGGCAGGCGCCTCCGTAGGCGTTGCGTTAGGATTCGCGCCCGTTCAGGGAGCGCCACCCTCTGTCGCATAGGAAAGCGCGCCCAGCGCCCTCCTCGGGTAGGGCTCAGGGGCTCTTTCTTGGAGAGCCACCGACTTTGCCAAGGTCACGAGGGAGGCGCTCGGGCACCACTTGGAGGGGTGCTTCCAGGCACGTTTCCCTCTGGAAGGTACGAGGCAAGGAAGACCAAACCCTCAGGTGTTCATCGCAGGAAACACCCAGGAGCTACAGGAGTCGAGAGTCATGCGCGGCAGCCGCCGCTTGCCCACCGTGGCCCCACATCCAGGCGAGGATGGTGGGCTGCGCGTCTACATCAACGTGCGAGGGCTCAACCGAGCCGCGTCTCAGGAGCGCCTCTGGCCCTCGCGCGTGGGGCGTTGCGAGGGTCCACCTCACAGCAACGTTCGCATACCTTTCGGCCTGCCGAACACGGTCGCCACTCATCAGCGCCTGCTACGGAGCATTCTGGAGGGTCAGGAGGTCAGGCATTGTGCGGTCCTGGCGGAAGTGGAGATGGACCTCGAAGACCTACCCGTGCCCCCGGAGCCTCACAAGGCTCCTGGGCCTGGGGGATCATGAGGGTCGACGTCTTCACCACGCGTCGCCCACTTCTGCGGCATCGCTTCATCTTCAACGGCATTAGGTGACATCTTTCAAGTTCCATTTTTAGCTGGGAGAGCCCACAGGGCCGCGTCGTTCCTAGGTCGCGTGGGTCCGTCCCTGCGGCACATATCCGTTTTACTTACGCACTTTACTTACCTTGTTGGGGGCGCCCCTCGGGCTGCATCATCCCCAAACTGCTCGGGCCTGGCCCAGCGGCGTTTGCTTTTCCCGCATCTTCTTGAAATGAATCTTCTCCTTCGTACTTAACATACCTGACCTAATCGCTTGCTCTATTGACACCTACCCATGGAGCCGCTCGCTCTGGCACGACGTCTGCGTACGGGTCCGCCCCTGCAATGCCGATAAATCTGAGTGGTCGAGCTCTGGCTGCGGCAGCCCCGCAAGGCGCCACCTCACCAGGTCCTCAGTGCCCCAATCACTCCCTCAGAGCGACCAATGGTTGGCTGGCAACCGTAGCGACAGGTCTTGTCTCTCCTTGTGATTGGTATGCAGGACCCGCTCTAGGAGCAACATTGGGGACGTCGCGGGCTATCTCTCCCTCTCTCCGGCACGGACCGCTTGCACGTTAAAAGGGGGGCGCCTGAGCATCGCGACTCATGGGCTCCTACTGGCTCTCCAGCCCTCACTCCCTGGCCTTGACCCACGGCATCGTGACCTATCATACCAGTGGCGGCTGAGCTCGCTCGAGGGCCGGGACCTGAGGACGTAGAGCATTAAGGAAAATGTGGGGAAGTGGGAAGAAGCTCGCGAGGACCTAACCCAGCAGCACCTCAGCTGCCGCCGCTCGGGCCAGGCGCCCCGTCGAAGGACTACCCCAAACTCAAAAGATAAGTCACGCCCTTACAGGAGTTGGACCAACGCAGCACCAAATCCTCGCCTAGTGCAGCTATGTCACGACGATGTTCCCTTCCTTTCTCACCCAGCGAGGGCTGCTCGAGCGCTAAAGAGTCTGGGCCGAAACCGGCTCTAAGTCGGTTGCGCGTTTTTTTAAGTAGTTACACGTAGAAAAACAAATAAAAGAAATACTAAACGGACTCCAAAAATCCTGAAATAAATTTTCCCTGACTTCTAACATCAAGCCGAACAGGATGAACATTTATTTGGAGCCTAAATGCAATTTTGAAAAACGCGCATTTTTCCTAAATTCAAATAAAATAACAAATAACTCCAAAATAAAATCTTATTTGATTTTTTATTAAATCCTCAATATTTCTTTATGTTGGGAAAGTCATTTTATTCCCTCTCTCATATTTTTATAATAGAAATAATTGAAGATAAAATAAATAAAATCAACTGATCCTATTTTCAAATTTGAGAAAACTCAAATATGAAAATAACGAAATCCCCAACTCTCTCCGAGGGTCCTTGAATTGCGTAGAATTTCTAGGATCAACCAAAAGCAAATAAAATATGATATGAAGAGATGATCTAATGTATAACATTCCAAATTGAAAATTTGGGATGTTACAGAAACTTTGGCTGTAGCGTGTGATTTTACATTTTTTTTACTGGAAAGTCAAATGTGTCTGAAACTTTTTGCACATTACTTATGTATAAATTTTTCAAATTTTCAAATTTATTCCATAATTTTTGGAGATACAGAAGTTTACTAAACCTTCAGATTACTATAGACTGTCCTATTTTAGACAGATTTTGTTTTTCCTGTGTTGTTTGCTTATTTTGATGAATCTATGGGTAGTATCGGTGGGTATGAACCATGGTGAAGTTGGAATACAGTAGATATAGTTCTAATATGAAATTGGAATGAGTTTGCAACAGTACCTAAAGGTAGTGATTTGCTTTATTATACTAACGGATCTCACAAAGGTTTTGTTAAGTTTTTTGTGGATGAAGTGTTCGAAGAACGAGGAGTTACCGATGTGAGAATAATAAATAGAGGCAAGATCTCAAGCTTGGGGATGCCCAAGGCACCCCAAGTAAATATTCTAAGGATACTCAAGCATCTAAGCTTGGGGATGCCCGGTTGGCATCCCATCTTTCTTCTTCAACAATTATCGGTATACCTCGGGGGGTATGAACCATGATTTGTGTCCTTTGTTTTTTTGTTCTTCCTTTATGAACCATGATAGTATGAGATAGCCCTTCATTGATTTATAAAATGCTTCATGTTCTTCACTTATATCTTTTAAGTATGATCTTATAGAATTGCTCTTTGTGCTTCACTTAAATCTTTTGAGTATGGTTTTATAGAATGCTTCGTGTGCTTCACTTATACATTTTGAGCTTGGACATTTGTTATTTTATATTAATTGTAGAAATCTCCATGAACTTCACTTATATATTTTGGAGTATGAATAATACTATCATCTAAAGCGGGTTTGGAAGAGTGTCAACTGTAGCAACTAGTGATCCCGCTATTCCGAATGAGAAGAATTTTGCTTATGTGGAGAGTAGAAAAATTTCTATGCTTGTAGATCATGAAAAGAATGCTTTATGTGATGGTTATATTGTTGAAATCATTCATGATTATACTGAAAATTATTATGAGGGAGGAATACATGCTTGGAGGAGTGCAATAATATCAAGTTTTTCTCTCTATGTGCTTAAAGTTTTGATGTTATACTTGTTTTTCCTTCCTATGCTAGTTGATTCTTGTTCCCATAAATTGTGTGCTCACAAAATCCCTAGGCATAGGAAGTGGGTTAGGTTTAAATGTGCTAGTCATATTCTTCATGATGCTCTCTTTATGTTCAAGTCTTATCTTTCATGTGAGCATCATTGAAATCATCATGCCTAGCTAAAAGGCATTGAAGAAAAGCGCTTGTTGGGAGACAACCCAATATTTACCCTTACTGTTTTTGTGTGTTTACATGATTAAGCTACTGTAGTAATCATGTTTTATAGCTTGTGTTTCAATAAAGTGCCAAGTAAGACCTTTGGTAAGACTTGGGTGAAAGTTAATGTGATCTTGCTGTAAAAAACAGAAACTTTGCGCTCACGAGATTAGCTGCCATTTTTTTACAGAAGAGTGATTTGGTGATGATTCTTTTTGCAGAAGATTAATAGACAAATTCCTCACCTCCACCAATTTATTTCATAATGTTTTGAGTAGCAGAGATATGGTTAGAGTTCATATCATTACAGACTGTTCTGTTTCTGACAGATTCTGTTTTCATTGCATAGTTTGCTTGTTTTCTAGTTTCTATGACTTATATTACTCAATATAAATTATAGAAATGATATGGTACAGTAGGCATTGTGTGAGAACAATTACGATCTTTTTCTTTGACAGTACCAAGGTGAATGGTTTACTCTTTATCATACTAACCTATCTCACGAAGTTCCGTTAAGTTTTGTGTGATTGAAGTTTTCAAGCTTTGGGTGAGATATCGATATAAGGAGAATAAGGAGTGGAAAGACCCTAAGCTTGGGGATTCCCAAGGCACCCCAAGGTAATATTCAAGGAAGACTCAAGCGCCAAAACTTGGGGATGGCCCGGAAGGCATCCCCTCTTTCGTCTTCAAAACTATCGGTATACCTTACTCGGAGCTATATTTTTATTCATCACATGATATGTGTTTTGCTTGGAGCATATTTTAAATTTTACTTGCTGTTTGAATAAAATCATTGGATCTGAAATCTTAAATGAAAAAGAATCCTCCCATGGCTAGTTAATTATTTGACTACTCAGTGCCCTCACTCATATCTTTTTGGAGTAGTTTGTCATTACTCACGTGCTTCACATATATCCTATGAGTAAATGGTTGAATGAATTGAATATCATAAATCTCAATTTATATATGTTTCATATGCTTATACCATGGGGAGTAATGACTTCACATAGAATAAGTATAGTTAGTAAACTTATTGAAAGTTAGCAAACGTAGAATTGGTCACTTGAACAATTCATGAAAGAATATTGAAGGAAGAGAGATTTCACATATAAATATACTATCTTGGACATCTTTTGTAATTGTGAGCACTCATTAAAATATGACATGCTAAAAGGTTGACGTCGGACAAGGAAGACAACGTAATGGTGTCGGTGTACTAGAGTAGGGGTACCCTAGTATCCCGAACTTGTGCACGGGCAGTCGCAGCATCCCGCGGCAAGGCTTGCCGGGTGACCGCCAAGGTCCTCCGTGGTTCCTTTGGAGCCATTCAAGAACAAAGTGTCCAAGCCAAGAAGACAAGACCCCGGCAAGAGGAGCTTGCTGGGAAGGCTAACAAAAGCATCCTAAGACCCCGGCAAGAGGAGCTTGCCGGGAAGGCCACCCAAGGCATTTCAAGGAACTTGCCGCGGCGCACCACGCGCCCCGGCAAGGCCCGGTGAGCGACAAGCTCCCGGACGCGACAAGACAACGACAGCGGCAAGACGCTTGCCGCGGCAAGACGCCACTGTGCCCGCGCTCCAGCACGTCCACCAACGTGTCGCTCTGGGACCCCTCCAGGCGTACGTGGCGGAAGGCTGTGCAGCTTGCGGTGCGCGGTGGCAAGCGGCGCTGACAAGATCGCCATCGTGGCGAACGGTGGCGTCCCTGGCGGTCCCTTTTCACACTGTTTAGGCGACACAGACAGGCATTTAAGGCCCTTGTCCCCTGCCGTCAGGGTTAGGTATGATACACTGTAGCGGGTAGCTGTGCCTACCACAGCACCTTTCCATTTTTGCCCTTTACCTCCGTTGCACCTGTTGGTGACCCCTTGAGCATATAAAAGGAGGCCCATGTGCAACGTAGAGGGGGGTTCGAAGACACTCACGCTCGGTCTCGCTAGCTGCTGGTGTGTACTGTAGCACTCCGCGCTCTCGAGCTAGAAACCAATACAAACCACAAAGCAGGAGTAGGGTTTTACGCATCCGTGCGGCCCGAACCTGGGTAAATCGCTCGCGTGTATCGCCTCGATTTGCTCTTTGCACGATCTCCGCCCCCGCCGAACCAAAAGGGACCCGGTCCGCCGGTCCCATAGGTGCCCGTGGATCAGTACCCCGGCATCTTGGTGCGCCAGGTAGGGGGCGTCGAAGTTGTGTGAACCAGATCCGGCGTTCTCGCGAGCTAGATCTCCATCATCTTCATCAACATGCCACCGAAGAAGAAGGATTCGGAGGCAGCTGCTCCGTCCGTGCCGAGCCCACCATCGCCGGAGCAAACGGCTGATGGGGCAGGCGCCGGCGGAAGAACGCGCATCGACGAGGGAGCTCACGGTGCTGCCAGGTCCAAGGACAAGGCTGCGCTGCCCACCGGCGGCGTAGCCGGTTCCCACAACGACCGGGCGCACTCCAAGACCTCGGCGTCCGTACATGCACCGCGCCCGTCTCAGGAGGCGCGGGACCGGCAGCATCATGGTACTCATGGTACCATGCGCTCGCTAGATCAAGATCGAGCTGGTGGATCTCGGAGCGCTCAGGACCACCATGCACGTCAACCTGCTGGCGCGAGCGAAACACGGTCGCCTGGACGGGATACTGCTCCTTCTAACATGGTTAGAAGTCCGAGCATATCCCGCTCCTCGCACCGGTCGCCACCGCCACCCGCCACTGCAGCAGAAGCTTTGGCGCGAGCTCAACTGCTCCTAGATTACCCTCCAACGGCGGACAAGATCAACGACTGGAGGGCCACCATCCAGAGTCTCATCGGCTTCACCAATGGCGACTCTCCACGGCAGCCGAGTACATCGCAGCCGCGGCGAGCCAGCCAGGCACGAGCCGGAGACGACAAGACTGGTGAGGGTGCAACTACTGTGCACTCTCTGCCCCGAAGGCCAAGATCGCCGACTCGCCGGATCCACCTCGACAGCGACTCCACCGCGTCGTCAGATCCGCGAGCTCGTCGCGATCAGCGCCAAGTTCTTCAAGAGCGACAACAAGAGGACGCTCGTACTCGCATCGAGCGCCTAAGAGAAGGGCGACGTCAATCAGACCAGCGCGCTGGGCCCTCTGTCGACATGCATGCGCCAGGGGAACCAGGAGACTTGCCGTACGCGGTAGGTTGCCCTGCGTTCACTCGTGAGCTGCGGCAAGTCCAGTGGCCCAGTACGAAGAATTTCAAACCAGATGTACCGGAGAAGTACGACGGCAAGTCGCATCCGTCGGAGTTCCTCAGCATCTACACCATCGCGGTGCAGGCTGCTGGGGGGCGGGATGACAAGATCCTTGTCAACTACTTCTCGTTGGTGCTCAAGCCCAACGTCAGGTCCTGGCTCATGCACTTGCTGGACAACTCCATATCCTCCTGGGCTGATCTATGCCATCAGTTTGTCGGCGCCTTTACAGGCGGCCACAAACCTCATGGCCAAGAGAGTGATCTTCATCTGCTCGTCCAGAAGGAAGGAGAGCCCCTGCGCAAGTACATTCAGAGGTTCAGCCGTGTACAGTACAACATCCCAGACGTCCACCCCGCCGCGGTCATCAGCGTGTTTCATCAGAACGTGCGTAACCGCAGGATGCGGGAGGAGATGGCGATGTGCAGGATCAGAGACGTCAGTGAGCTATATGCCCTGGCCGACAAGTGTGCACGCGCTGAGGAAGGGAGGAGACTCCCCGGAGAGAATGCAGGAGCGGGAGGATCTGACAGCGAAGATGCTGCCCCGGCAAAGAAGAACCGGCGGCGGAACAGGAAGAAGAAAGGCAAAGAGGTGCTAGTCGTTGAGCAGTCCGGCAACGAAGGTGGCGCCAAGCAGGCCAAGGTTGGTAGCTCCGGCAAGGAGATTGCCGCGTGCGCCAACTGCCAGGCTGTGGCGGTCGCCGAC